>NC_081301.1:79734160-80034577 GCF_030435805.1 Mustela lutreola | reverse complement strand
AACTAATAAGAGATGGGAACCAGGTTTCAGGATCCAAGGTTAATATACAAAAGGCAATTGCTTTTCTGTATACCAACAATGAACAAGTGGAATTTGAAATAAAAACACACCATCATTAACACCACCAAAAATGAAAAACTTTTAAATACTTTAGTATAAATCTAAAAAAATATGTACAAAGAGAACTGAAAAATTCTGATGAATAAAATCAAAGTGTAAGTAAATTGAGAAATATTCCATGTTCATGAATAAGAAGACTCAATATTGTCAAAATGTCAACTCTTTACAGCTTTATAGAAATTCAGTGCAATACCAATAAAAAAAACACTGTATTATTTTTATAGATATCAGCAGACTGATTCTGAAATTTATATGGAGAGGCAAAAGACCCAGAATAGCCATCATACTATTTTTTTAAACAATTTTATTTACTTAGAGAGTACAGCAGGGGAGTGGCAGGCAGAGGGAGAAGTAGACTCACCTCTGAGTAAGGAGCCCGATATAGGACTCAATTCCAGAACCCTGGGATCATGATCTGAGCTGAAGGCAGATGCTTAACTGACTGAGCGACCCAGACATCCCTAGCCATCATATTATTAAAGGAGAAAACCACATTGAAGGAATGATACTACCTGACTTCAAGACTTACTATAGAGTGCCTGGGTGGCTCAGTGGGTTAAGCCACTGCCTTCGGCTCAGGTCATGATCTCAGGGTCCTGGGATCGAGTCCCACATCGGGCTCTCTGCTCAGCAGGGAGCCTGCTTCCTCCTCTCTCTGCCTGCCTCTCTGTCTACTTGTGATGTCTCTCTGTCAAATACATAAATAAAATCTTTTAAAAAAATAAAAAAAGACTTACTATAAAGTAGCAATATCAAAGCAGTGGTTTTGTTTTGTTTTTAATAAGTTCCACACCCAATGTTGGGCTTCAACTCAGGATCCTAAGATCAAGAGTCTCCTGCTCCACCAACTAAGCCAGCCAGGCACTCCAAGACAGTGTGGTACTTGGCAGAAGAATGAATAGATCAATGATACAGAATGAAGATTACAGAAACAGACCCAGGTAAATACAGTCAACTGATCTTTGACAAAAGAACAAAGGCAATAGGAGGGAGCAAATGTAATCTTATCAACAAATGGTGCTGGAACAGCTGGATGTGCAAAAAAATGAATCTAGACACAGATCTTACACACTTCATAAAAATTAACTGAAAATGGATCACAGACCTAAATTAAAACACAAAACTATAAAACTCCTAAAAGATCCAACACGGAAGAAAATCTAAATGACCCTGGGTATGACATTGACTTTTTATATAAACACCAAAAACATGACATGAAAGAAATAATTCAGGCATAATTAAAATTGAGAATCTCTACTCTGTGGACATTGTTGTAAAGAAATGAAAAGATAAGCCAGAGTAGGAGAAAATCTTTGCAAAAGACACATTTTATTGGTAGGATGGAGTGGCGAATTTTTAAGCTCTTTATACATGGAATTGGTTTAATTTATTTTGGTATACAGTATAGTATGGTATATAGTGTAGTATGGGACCTAATTTTATTTTCTTTTAAATGGATATACAGCTTTCTCTGCATCAATTTTAAGGATTATTCTTAGACTTTTAGAGTATAATTTCACTTTTGTCATGATCAAAGTTTCAAGACATACTCAAAACTATTTGTGATGTACTTTTCTGTTTAATTTGTATATGTGTTCATTCATGCAGTTATGCTGTAAAATTTGAATTGTAGTACCTTTATAGTAAATGACATAGCTGCCTATGGGTAAACAGATACTTTCTAATGAGATTTATTACACGTTGGGCCACCTGGGTGGCTCAGTGGGTTAAGCCTCTGCCTTTGGCTCAGGTTATGGTCTCAGGGTCTGCATCAGGCTCTCTGCTCAGTGGGGAGCCTGCTTCCCCCTCTCTCTCTCTGCCTGCTTCTCTACCTACTTGTGATCTCTCTCTCTCTCTCTCTCTCTCTGTCAAATAATAAAATTTTTAAAAAAAGATTACATGTACCTGAATGCATCCAGATTATATTCTTTTTCAAACTCTTTATAATTTACTCCATTTAAATTCAGAGCTGATACATATTAAAAACAACTATAATGGCTAACATGTTTTAGTTTTTCTTTATATTTCTAGATTTAAAATATGGGAGAGTAGTAGAAGGCAACATTTTTAAAAACCTCTAATGACTCACATTTCCTATCTCTAATTAAAACAAAATACCCTGTGGAATACCTTTGCATCATTTACCCAGTTCCATTAATTCTGGCTACTGAAGTTAATTTAAATACACTCTTGTAAAATGAGAGCTCAGTATCAGCTTTTTTTCTGTATTGGCATACTCAGTGAGACTTACAAATGTTATCTGCTAGGTGGTAAACAGAAAACAGCCTTGTCTATTAGAAATAATCTTAGCCAATAAATGTTATTTTTGCTCCATTTAGGAATAAAGATATTAATCTGAGATAACAAAAGGATCTTTTCATTAAAGCTAAAAGTAGTTCTTCTATGATTAGTTGCATATGCAAATCTTACCCAATTTCTTTCATCTTTTCTGACAGTTGTGCAGGAAGAAAACTGGATACAAAAATGCAAGTTAAATCCACTATAAATAAAACTGCGCTATAGCCCCTGTATCTTCAGTAATTTCTAGATCATTTCTATGCTCAAGCCTTCATTCTCTCCTTTCTTCCTGTATAGAATTTTAAGAAGTTAGCCAAGATGTAATGAGAACAACTGATTTAGACTTAGGGGATTCGAAGCCAAATTCCAAATTTGCATTTTGATCATTTAGGAAATTTCCTTAACTGCTATACTGAACCTCAGTTTCCACATTTGTTAAAGGGTAAACATAGCTGTTAACATGGCTTTTGTGAGGATTAAGATGCTGATACGGAAATGCCTGTCATTCTGATTGGATTTTTTTTTATATGTTAAAATTTAAATAGATGAACACAAAAAGAAACAAGACAAAAATGAAATCATCATTTCATTACCCAGGCAAAACTCTTTGGTTTATTGATATGAAAAGGGACTTTTTTTTTTTAATAAAGAGCAAGAGAGCAAGCCCAAGTGTATGCATGTGGGGGTGGGGTGAGGGGCAGAGGGAGAGCAAGAGGGAGAGAGAATCTCAAGCGGATTCCATGCAGAGCCCACACAGGGCATGAACTCAGGACCCTGAGTTCATGACCTGAGCCAAAATAATCTTTAAGTACTTTTCTCTGCCCAGGTTTTGGAATACTTTCTTAAGCTGCTTTGGGATATAGGGAATGACATTTCAGTAACTTTTATTCAAATTCTTTATGCGTTGACTTTAGGAAAGAAGATTAGTAGATGTACTGAGTTCTGCCAAGTCAGAATATTGGAGTATTCTTTCTTCCTCCTTCCAGATAGCCACTAACAGTTGGTATGGCATAAGCCTGTCTTTGGTTTGATTGTGGTTCGTGTATTTGTCTGCCAGATGTCCAAAATACTTTTAGTGTTCATTTGTTTAGACTGAGACGATTGGAGGCTATATTTTTTTTAATATATTTTTTTCAAGATTTTATTTATTTATCAGAGAGAGAGAGAGTGCACAAGCGGGCAGAGTGGCAGGCAGAGGTGGAGAGAGAAGCAGGCTCCCTGCTGAGCAAGGAGCCCAATATGGGACTTTATCCCAGGACCCTGGGATGACCTGAGCCAAAGGCAGCAGCTTAACGAACCCAGGTGTCCCAGGGGCTATATTTTTAAAAGGTTAACCCTCCCTTCATTTTGGAAGACCTTTTAGATTGGGATATTGCATGCAAGATAGTTCATATACTCTGGACTCCATATTTTGTTTTTTAGACACAAATGTCTTACCCTTGTACAGTGTAGAGAAATGAGAAAAAAATGAAATTTAGAAAAATATTTTGCTCCTCCTCCTCCTCTTTTGTTAGGTACCTCAGCTGTTTACCTCACTTTGTGTTTCTAGCATGGCCTCAGAAAGACTAATTTGATTGATTCCACAGTGTTGGAATAGTTGATTACTAGGAGGAACCAAGATCTAGACAACCCTATATAGAGGCTACTTGGAATTATATTCGAAAGGGATGGTCCAGCCAGTCTTCTCACTAACATTATTAAAAGTTCCTGATGCCTAAGAAAATGGACCTGTGTTCAGTTGCAACTGAAGATGGATATTTACCCCCAGAGCATCTTTCTCTGTGTATTTTTAATGCCTAGTGGGAATATCTTGAATAACCTCCTACCTTCATGCTTTTTATTTAATTTTACTTACAAAATTGTGACCATTTTTAATACAAAAGGAGGGGAACCTTGAAAATTAATCAAGAAGACATTCTCAGTAGTCTCAGGTTCAGGGTAACATGGCAGAAAAAAAAAAAATTCCGAATGGTAAAATAATAAAGCCAGTATGCTTGGCTGTTGTGCCACTTTATGTTTGAGTTTTTCTTACTTGAAACTATAAGATACTGTATGACGTAAGAGAGGGGCTGATAATTAGTAATAATCTGCTTGCTACTTAGCCCATTGAAGACCATTTGATTAATTATTTGAAAGTTATAGGAAAGAACATCCATGATCTAACGTTTGAACAAGTGGAGTTGTGACATAAAGCTATGATTCAGAATTAAAAAGAAAGTTTGAAATGACTGGTTCACTTTGGCACCCCAACCCAGGTGTATGTCATTAAAATGAGTTGCCTTTAAGTGAAATGGGTGGTCTGCAAAATAATTTTTTAAAGATGGGAAACTGATAGACACTATTGCCAAACAAAACATCTGCAGTGTTGACATCTATATTTGAGCATCTTTCATTTTCCCAAGGTGTGCAAGCAATAAGGAGAAGTAGGCGAGAAATCCACTTGAATAAAGCTTTTCAAAAATGGATGGAACAGAAAGCATTCCCAGAGGCAGGTCAAGTTCAACCCAAGAACAACTCTCTCAGTGCTTTCACAACTAGTTAAAATACAAGACCAATAATACCTCAGCTCTCAAATCAGTGCTGAAATCCAGCAGAAGGTTGTTAATATTGATATGGTTAATATACATCAAACAGGATTCCTTTAATTTTCTGAATCGAAAAATTCTCCACAGTGTTGACATTTCCTTACTGAACTCCCAGGATTGTTTGGTTTCAAAGGCTGTTGGGCTCAAGACGCATTTTGTTTTAAATAATCCTTCATAAAAAATTCAGCTTTCAGTCTAATATGATTGAAACTCAGCTTGAGTGTGTTTTATAATGCATTGAACTGGAAAGACTATGGGCACTGAATTATTCAAAACATGGTAGGCGAAGGAGTGATATGTGTTCTCATGTGGGGAGGAGGTGATCAAAGAAATCAGTGAGACTTGATATGTCTTGTTATCTCATTTTATTTACCTTTTAGAACTCCTCCAAATATTAGAGGAAAGAAATCAATATCAATTTTCACCTCTGTCACGTTCCACACTTCAATTATTAATGAATGTCAAATTTGACCACAGTTCTCTCTACCACCTGCTCTGCAATAATATTTCTGAGCCTTTATTAAAAATGTAAAATTGTCATTGAATTTCCAAATATGATTCTCCAGTGGCTAATTCAGCTTGTTTTATTAATAAGTGGGTTCTGATGAGTAATACTAATTTAATATGCCTGCATGTAAGATTAAACTATAAATTATTCCTGCTGAATGATGAGATATGACTGCTATGTGGTTGTTGGGCAATAACCTTCCTGAATTAACCCTCCAAGCACACAATTCTTGGAAGAAACTATTACTTCATCTTATAAACCTGACATCATGTTGTATGTTTAGCAGAAGAACATGCACAAACACACACAAATACATGGGAATGAGTGAAAAAAGCACATATGCACACTGTGCATGCTTACATGATTTTTCAAATAGAATTCTCCAGAAAGAACTTTACTAATGATTTGCATTTTTATAGTGTATTAATTTCATACATACTAAAATACTGCATGAAATAACTTACTATTTTGTTACTCATGCAGTATTGAATTTTGAGATACTAAATATAAATTAAAACAATTATTAAGAGTCCTGGGCCATGAAAGACTCTTCTAAATTACAAAGAATCTGATGATTAGAGGTCAAAGCTGCCACAGAATACTTCCTTGCTCCAGAGGCCATTACAATACCCCCTTAAGGATAGAATGTTCCTATCAAGAAATTAGCTATTTTTTATTTATTCTAAAAGGAGAAAACAGTGGGGGTCTGTGGCTTGGTGAGTACAGGAGACATTCTCTGCCTTATACAATAAGCCACAAACAATACATAAAATAGCCCCAGGCCTTTTGTCTTTTGTACCAAGTTCTTTCATATAGTGCTCCTGATCAATTACACTTAAATCAACAAGAGTTGCTTGAACATTTGACAGTTGTATTCTCCATACAACCTACCATACCCTAAAGCACATTTGAGAGTTACTGAGATAAAACTGATTCCAGAAATACTGTCTCCAAATTTTTTCAGGTGGCATCAATGAAGTTAGAGGGGGAAAAAAATTCCACCTTGATTTCCTGGCCTGCCAATCTAAGGCCAGACAAGCATAAACCTTTATAGCAAAATGCAAGTAGTTCCTAGTTGAGGATTTGGTTTCCATGGTCTTGTGTAAAAAGTACATAGAGACTTTATTTTCCTTTAATCCTTTTTTTCAAAGAGTAAACTCAGTTTATCTGTAAGAGATGATGAAATTTAGAATCTTTAAATCTCTAACATTTTATCAATTGCTTAGCATTTTTTTTTTTTAACTAGATGGGACACACACACACACAAAATACATATCCATTAATACTATTCACAGTCCTGGAACTTTTGCATTTCCTTTACCTAAAAAGACTAAACAGTGGTTTGATGTCTAAATACAATAAAGTATCAGGTCATAGCAGAACCATAACTTATTTTATTTGATGTCAGAATAAATATTCATTGTTCTAATGTAAAGAACATTTCTCTTCTTTCTTGCATCCAATTATTGTATCCTGGACAAAGGAGTTTTACTTGCTTTTATTCTAAAGGAGAAATGTTCACTTTTGTTAATGTGGAAATTGATAACATCAGTAGGCAGAACCAAATACTGTTCTTATTCAGCTGAATTCACATTTCCAGTGATGATTCAGGGTTTAATAGGATTTCCTCTGCCACTCCAAAATCTGAAAATAAGCTTCTCACTAAAGTTTCTTGATAGCCCATTACCTGTTCTGTGACAAGGCAATTCAAAATTTAACATATTATGTTTCTCTAATGTCTTTTTTGATTTATTAATCAATGGACAACTATTGAGTTAAGACAGAGTCTTACTGGGCTCCTGGGTGGCTCGGTGGGTTAAACTTCTGCCTTCAGCTTGGGTCATGATCTCAGGGTGCTGGAATCGAGTCCCGCATCGGGCTCTCTGCTCAGCAGGGAACCTACTTCCCTCTCTCTCTCTCTCTGCCTGCCGATCTCTCTCTGTCAAATAAAATCTTAAAAAAAAAACAAAAAACCTTACCATTGCTTAGAAAAAATATTGATGATGAAACTTAATGTAGCTCCTCTTATATAGACTAACTTTGAAATTTACTTTCAGAGGATTTTATGAATGTACAAAGGAACGAGGACCAGGGTTATCCTATTCCCACTGGCCCATGGTGAGTATTTGCTCAATAGAAAAATAAATAAATAGATAAATAAATAAATAAATAAATAAATGAAGATGTAGTACAGGAGAGACACTTGACAGATGACCAACATTACTTGGTGATAGCAATGACCCAGCTCATCTATGATCAAACACTATAAAGTGTCCTAAAGATAAACTTACTACAAAAAGAAGGGAAAATTCAGTTACAGGGATACTTCCAGTTCCACCTCTGAATACAAAAGCTTGAAAGTTGTCCTTTTGTCCTTATGAGATAAAGCTGGACAAACTGAGTTTTTTCTTGGACCCATCAGAGAACTAAGTTTGCAGGATAGATTTCCACTCCAGAATCTGAAGAAACAGATGAATCCAGAAAGTCACAGCTGAGATCTGCTTATCTAGAGCAGAAGTGGCTAGAACCATAGCATGAAAACAGTAATTTTGAAAAATGGCTGGAGGCTGAGTATGGACTAGCATGACAGTGAGAAGCTCTGGTGGCTGCAGTCTTTGGAGGTCCCCCCTCGTTACTTCTTTACCTCTGGGAATTCCACCATGTTCTTCCAGTGAATGAAGATCAGAGAAAAATGCTCTCATGGCTCTGGTAGCAGAGGGGAAGATGAACCATTATCAAATATACCTGATTTTTCCATAGCAAAGTCCCACACTTTGAGACAAATACTTTGTCAGAGCCTCAGCACTGTTGGGAGAAGGGCCTTCCTCCATCAGTAGCCTTCTCTCTTGCTTAAGGAGAAGGGGCTCACAGACAACAGGACTCAGAGTTTTAAGGAAATAGAAGCACTGCAGCCAGAGAAGAGAATAAGGGGTGGAGGTTAAGACAAAACAAAAAGCTTATATCACTGGATATATGCTTGTGAAGGTCACAGCCCAGAGACACAGGACTAATGAAAGATTGAGATTCAATCATAAGGCTATAGAACACCCCCTCACCTTCACACCTTAACACCACACTAGCAGGCTCCAGTGTAATAACAATGGATTACAGCTGAAAGAACTGCAAGGCATACTGCCTCTGAGGGAGAGTTCTCGGGGAAGCCCACGGTCTGTAACTGGGAGAGAAAATTTAGAGCCTTTGACAGCTACAGCTACAGCAAATGTTAAACCCAGTCCAACTTCTAGTCAGATTAGCATAAATTCTCACCCCAAAGGCCTGTTTACCTCAATTCCTGTTACTCAATACAGCATGTCCTGTTTCAATAAATAATTATAAGACATACCAAAAGATAAGAAAAGACCAATAAGAGGAGACAAAGCAAGGATTAGAAACAGGATACCAATATTTGAACTTAAATAGGAATTTAAATGGGAATTTAAAATAACTATGATTAATGTGCTAAGAGTTCTAATGGGAAAAGTAGACAGTATTCAAGAAGGGATGAGTGATGTAAGCAGAGAAAGGGAAACTCTAAGAAGCGATCCAAAGAAATGCCAGAAATGAAAATAGCAATTACAGGAATGAAGAATGCCTCTGATGATATCTTCATGAGACTTCACACAGCCAAGGATGGAATCAGTGAGTTTGGAGATTTGTCAATAGAAATTTCCCAAACTGAAACATAACTGTAATATACTCATAATTGGAATACCAGAAGGAGATGAGAGAGGAACCGATGAAATATTTGAAGTAAAAATGGCCGAAGTACTTCCAAATTTAATGAAAGACATAGATACAAGGAATTTAAGACAACACTAAGCAGGATTATAAAAACAAATGAACAAAAACCTACATACCTTGTCATCTCATATTTAAACTGAAAAAAATTAAAGACAATCTTGAAAGAAGCCAAAGGGTTAAAAAACACTTTATATAGCACAGGAGAGGAAAAACTGCTTTCATTCTCCCCATCTTGGGGTCATTGTCTGAGGCCCTGTATAACAGACTGACAAGAAGTGTCTGGCTTGCTCTACATGTGACTCTTGATCTCACTCAGGGTTATGAGTTCCAGCCCCACATGGAGAGTTGTAGAGATTACTTAAAAGTAATTTAAAAAAAGTTTTATTTACCTATTTTAGAGAGAAATAGCATGAGCCATGGGAGGGGGGGAGAGGGGGTAGAGGGAGAGGGAGAGAGACTCTCAAGCAGATTCCATGCTAAGTGTGGAGCTTGACGTGGGGTTCCACGTCATGATCCTGAGATCATGACCTGAGCTGAAACAAAGAGCCAGACCTTAACTGACTGTGTCACCCAAGTGCACCTTAAAAAAAAAAAAGACTGACAAATGACAAATTAGCAAGAGAAAGAGGAAGAAGCGTATTAACATGTGCATGGCTTTTAACATATGGGAGTATTCTGTGATTAGTAAGCCAAAGGGATGGTTAGAACTTGAGTTTATATAGCATCTTACCAAAATCCCCAAAGTTTTAGAGAAGTGACAATACAAAGGAAAAGGACTGAGTTTCTAGGATAGCATGTTGTGGGAAAGTAAATTTATGGGGAATCTAATGATAGATAAAGACTAGTTAATAAGATTTGTTATGTAGATTCCTCTGGTGAAATATCTGGGTCTATAGTTGTCTTTGATGATTAACCTTCTGTCTTTTCTGGTGGGCGGGGAGAAAGGGTGTAGATGGGGGGATTGGAGACTTTTACAAATTTATATCCTGCTTTCAGGCAAATGGGGGAGGGCAGAGAGCTTCTCTTAATCTGTTTCTTCTCAATTACCATCAACTTCAAATAATCCTGTGATGAAGTGGCATGTTTTGGGGGAACATATTCTGCTACCCTTTGAGAGGAGAAAGGAGAAAAATTACAGGGAACTTCTCACAAACCTTGCAAGTAAGAAAAGAATGGAGTCACATATTTAGAGTATTGAAAGAAAAAACAAAAAACTACAGCAACCAAAAAAAAAAAACAAGGATCAACTTTGAGTTATTTATCCAGAGAAATTATCCTTCAAAAATAAAGGAGAGGGGCGCCTGGGTGGCTCAGTGGGTTAAAGTCTCTGCCTTCGGGTCAGGTCATGATCTCAGGGTCCTGGGACCGAGCCCCTGCATCAGGCTCTCTGCTCAGCGGAGAACATGCTTCCTCCTCTCTCTCTGCCTGCCTCTCTGCCTACTAGTGATCTCTGTCTGTCAAATAAATAAATAAAATCTTTTAAAAAAAAAGGAGAAATATAGATTTTCCCCAACAGAAATTTTGAGGAGTTCATCAGCTAACTTATTCTATGAGAAATGTTCAAAGACATTCTTCAGAGAGAAGAAAAATCAGAAACTCAGATCTACATAAAGCAAGAGGAGCATTGAAGAAGACATAAATGAAGGTAAAATACAATTTTTTTTCCTTAATCTAAAAGAGAACTGTTCAAAGTAATAACAGTGTATCAGATATGAAAAGAATTAAGGTACTTTCTTTTAAAGCACCTGTACTATAATTGAAGCATTATAGTGTTATTTGAACATGGACTTAGATTATTTAAAAATGTATATTGCAAATTCTAGGGAACCACTAAGGAATTTTATTTAAGAAGTATAATTGATACACTAAGAGAGGAGATAAAATAGAATTATAAAACGTGCTCAGAAAAGGCAGAAAAAGAGAGGGAAATTCAATTGTGCAAAAAGAGATTGGAGAAATGAAAAATTTTAAGACCAAAAACAGATTAAATAGAGAAGAGGTAGAATCAGAGTTAAAATAATTCATTTCCTTTTTTATATTTTCTTTTAAGAGTCTTTCAGATTATGTGATATATTACCCTTTTGTTCTTGCCTCAAGAGATGGAGTATAAGACTCAATCATCCACAAAATAATTTGTGATCTTTTGATCAGAAATCTTATGAAAATAAATTAGCATTATTTTGATGTGGTTTCTGGCTGGGGAGTGGGGAGTGTGTAACAGACACCAAAAAATTAAAAGGAGAGAAAGAAAAGAAAGAAAATTGGAAGAAGAAAGCAGAATCTATCAAATTAATGCTAAAGAGAAAAAAGCTATGTCCACTTAAAACACATGTAGTTAGGAAATGGAAATCCACACAAGCTAGTTATTTCCTCTTTACGCTGGCAAACTTCAAACATGACTTTTCTATTCATTTGCCTGCCTGGTAGACTGAATAGAATCATAGACTATCTCATTCTGTTGAAACTGCTGAACTGGTTGTTCATGTGGACTCAAGCACGATTTAAGTTGCTTGAGTGCTTATCCAAGTCCCAGAGGGTGGGGGTTTGAAGGAGAGACTAGCAGAGGGCAAGGCTAGGAAAGGGAATCCCACAGCATTGCTGGAGCTGTGGGCCAGAATAAACAATGTGCTGTGACCTATTTAGCAAATGAAAACGCAAACCAGAGAAAGCAGCCAAGGTCAGGGACACACATCCCCTCCTGCTGAGATGATTTGGGATGTTCAGAACAAGAAAATGAATAGCTCACAAGAGGGAGTTTCCTTGAACTCCCCTGGGCAATAAATCACTGACTCTAGTGAAGTTTCTGCTTTTCTAAAACTTCGTTAAATAAATGGCAGCGGCAAGCTGGGGTTTGGTTTATATGTGGTTTCTTTTTTTAGACTAAAGGCAAATCCGATGAAGAATTCTTCCCCAGCCTGGCCTGTTTATGTTTAAGCCTAGATTGCTTTCCTCTCTGCCTGTCTCCCAAGGTCACCAGAAAGCTCTGAAACCAGACTCAACTTCAGACACATCCTGGTGAAACACTTGGACTTGATGCGCATTTCACAATGTGCATTTTCTAGGTGATTTTGTCTTGAAGTCATTGCATTTTATTCAGGGCTCTCCAAAAAGAAGAGGAAAGAAGTCAAATTCTATAGCCCAACAACCATGGACAGCCCTCAAAATCAAGGATGATTTGGATGGATTTCTATCTATCTGCCTATCTGTCTGCCTGTCTATCATCTGTGTGTATTATGATCCTAAATCTCATAACATGTGCATGGACAAACAGTCATCAGAAAATGCATTGAAAGTGTTCTTAGGAGATGACATTATTTTTAAAAAAAAGGGGGGGGGATGATATTGTAAGTGATGGAGTGCCTGGGTGGCTTAGCCCTTAAGTGTCTGCCTTAGGCTCAGGTCATGATCCCAGGGTTCTGGGATCGAGCCCTGCATCAGGCTCCCTGCTCAAAGGGAAGCCCGCTTCTCCCTCTGCCACTCCCCCTGCTTGTGTTCCTTCTCTGTCAAATAGATACAATCTTAAAAAAAAAAAAAAATTATGAGTGACAATTTTCTTTGTATTTTGTTGGGATTTTCAAATTTCTAACAATTTTATAGCAGTGATATCCAATAGAAAAAGAAATACACGAACCATATATATTGTTTTAGGTTTTCTAAAAAGAGAAACAGGTAAGTTAATTTAAATAGTATAATTTATATAACTTAATAAATCCAAAAATTGTCATTTTAGTATGTAATCTACAGAAAATTATTGAATATTTTCCATTTTCTTTAATTAAGTCTTCAAAATCTGGTGTGTATTTTACATTTACAGCACCTTTCATTCAGAATTGCCATATTTCCAGGGACTCCTGGCTGCTGTATAGTACAGTGTGGTTCAACAAGAAAAATAACAAAGTTTATATGCATAGAATCATACAAGTATGCTTTTGTCATATCACATGCATACACACAGAGAGAGAATAATAATTTAGGATGACAGAAATAATGTAAACATGTATTTCCTTAGCTGTTTTATGGGACCTTGATAATTTATGTCAAGTGTTATTGGATAGTTTAAAAAATATATATTCTTGCAAAATCAAAGAAACCTGGAAACTCCAGAATATTTGAAATTAAATATTTGAAATTAAATCCCCTCTCTTTTCTTTTAAACTATAGGACTTGTCATAACTGTAATATGCTAGTGTGCTTTATAAATCTGTAAGAGAGGAATAGGTGGTACTGCTGTTTCATGAACTTAGAGATAAGAGCAGTTTTCTTTTTCATGTAATATCTTGCAGGGCATGTAGAACAGTTTTAGAAACTCTGATATAGAAAAGCTAGTAAATAAAAACTATAAAAATAATGAGTTGGTATTAAAATGCTATCGTTCATTGGAAATATTGTGATTGTGATTGCGTGTGTGATTCCCAGAGTATATAGTATATTCGCTTAATAATTCTTTATGTTTGCACACTTGCTGTCTTAGCTTCACAATAGTTCTGGGATGCAATGCAAAATAAGTGAAGAAAAGATTATTGTTTATTGTTTTTTTAATTTAAAAAAATTTTTTTATAAACCTATATTTTTATCCCCAGGGATACAGGTCTGTGAATGGCCAGGTTTACACTCTTCTGTTGTCTCTATTTTACCTAGGATGGAAGAAGGGTCTCCGCATGCTCAGTGCCTGTTATCAACATTGTTAATTATTTGCAGAATCAGGAATTTCTGAATTTAGAATTTATGTATCTCAGTTTTAGAAGTATTTTTCTTGGATTATATTAATTTTCTCTAGATTCTCATTGTAATATTTATATTGCTATAAATTCAATCCGGTGGCGTAGAATGGGGGCATTGCTCTTATTCTGTTACCCAGATGATGCCTTAATTAGATAATAAAATGCGTTTAGCTTCTGAGAAAACCACAAGATGCTTATCATTAACTTTATGTAGGACTTCTTGTATCATTAGTAATCATTCCTCTTCTGCCCCCCCCCCCCAAATACTCTTGATCTGTGATCCTAGTTTTTCTCAGAGAGGGTAAGCAGAAATAAAATGCAGAGCATTAAAGAAGCTCAAAGCTCAAACCAAAAATATATTCTGGAACTAAGAAACTAAATAGAAAGATATTCATTATATTATTATATTTTCAAGCAGAATGATTTCACAAAAAGATGTCGTTTGGGAGAGTTTGTCCTAAGGTCAGTACAACCAAGACAGTAGTCTTGTTTGCCCAGGGGAATGATGTGAGCCAAGTCAGGAAGCTGTCCTACCACAAATAGGTAGAAATGAAATCTGAAATGATCATTTTAAATCAAAGTGTGCATTAATTTGCATTTAGCAACAGCTGCCTCTGAACCGTGCCAGGGATGAGCTAGGAATGTTGACACAAAGTGAACAAACCTTTAAAACTAAGGAAGAGTTTTATTCAAGCTCGAGTTAGGACAGCTGCCTGGGAAACATACTCTCCACAGGGAAGAAAGTGCTCTGGAGAATGAACAGTTTTTACAGGGTTATATACTTTTTTACATCTTGTAAAAGCTCAAAAGATTATAGATTAGCAGGTAGGCAAGAATCACAAGTTTTACCATGAAGGAATGCAGGGAGTAGGTGCATTGATCAATATCTCAAGGACAAGATGGGTTTCCTTTAGGCTACTCATTCGCAAAGCAGATGTACAATACATGCATGACAGGCTGTAAGTCAGGCTTTTGCTTTGAACAAAGTTTCTGTACAGTCATACTGCCTTAGAAAGAAATAAAAAATGTCTTCTTTTTGTTTATTAGGCCTTTAAGAGAGGTTTTTCTCTCATCCAAAAGAACATTAAAAATCAACTGGACAATTCCTTGGGGAAAAAAATAAGTTCTATTTGTTGAGTCCCTTCTAACTTTTAATTTGCCTTTTTTCACATTCATCTAAACTTAAATGAGACTAGGTTATTTGGGGTTTTTGAGTTTCAGAGACTGATTTTACTTTTGAAAATATACGTGTTCTTGACTCTAAAGAAGAATCTGTTAATTGCTTAAGAAATAAGCAATTAAGAATTAAGAAAAATATAAGGAAAAAAAAATAAAAGTACCCAATCATTAGACAATGGGTATTATTTGGTGTTAAACACCATAGTCTTTATAATGCTATATCTTGCTTATTTCAGTGAATATTAGTGACAATATTTTAGTGACAGTAATCTTTAGTGACATTAATATCTTTGAAAAATGTCTAATGAAAGCTGTATAGCTTTTCAACATAGTTGAGCCATATTTTGTTTAACCATTTTATGATTATTATGTAATTTCAAGATTTTCACTTTTTATAACTAATACTGCATCAGACATCCTTTTATTTGTCCCTATAGATTCACATATATTTTTAAGTAGATGCCAAAAGACAGCAACTCCTGCATTTGCCGATGTCAAACATGTTAACTTTCACCCATTTTAGTATCTGTGATCATTAACTATATGTGTCAGTCTGGCTCCATTAAAGGATACCCAGACAGCTGGTAAGACATTATTTCTATGTGTGTTTGTGAGGATGTTTTCAGGAAGAGATTAGCATTTGAATCAGGGGACTGAGTGCCATTGTCCATGTGAATGGGTATCAGCCTATCTGAGGGCCCTAACAGAACAAGGAGTCAGAGGGAGGATAAATTCTCTCTCTTCTTGAGCTGGGATGTCCATTTTCTTCTGTGTTCAGACATTGGAACTCCAGGCTCTTGGACCTTCAGACTGAAGACTGAATTACGCCACCTACTTTCCTGCTTCTCCAGGTTATAAAGGGTATATTGTTGCGTACTTAGCCTCCATAACCACATGAACCAATTCCGATAAATCTCCACTTACTCATCTCTATATTCCCTATTGTTCTGTTGGTTTTTTTTTAAGATTTTATTTATTCATCAGAGAGGGAGAGAGAGCGAGCACAGGCAGACAGAATGGCAGGCAGAGGCAGTGGGAGAAGCAGGCTCCCTGCCGAGCAAGGAGCCCGATGCGGGACTCGATCCTAGGACGCTGGGATCATGACGTGAGCTGAAGGCAGCTGCTTAACCAACTGAGCCATCCAGTTGTCCCTGTTCTGTTTTTTTTTTTTTTTTTTTTTTTTGTCTGGAGAACAATGACTAACAGACCATTCTGTTTAGCAGAGGACCTGCCACTTTACCTGTGGAAGATCTCCACTACATTCTTCCCCATAGGTGCTGTCCTCTCCCACCTCCTAACTTTTCTTTTTTAGTTGCTTTTCTCTTTTGAACTGTCAGCCTTTCTCTCCCAAATATGCCCTTCCCTGTGGTTTCTGAGATGTGCTTAAGTCATTCCTCCAAAATTAAATGCAAAGCAAAAACTAGAAATTCTCACATCAGCCATGAGCCCAACTCTCCAGACTAGCTGATTCTCTCTTCTGAATTCCACTGAAAAAGCTGTATTTTGGTAAACCACTGTCTAGTTTTATTTACCTTCATTTTATTTGATAATAGTGTTTCTTTCTGTCGGGCCCCTTTCTTCCCTTGTCACCCAGAAAATGTATGTATGGTTTTTCTCCAACCCCTCTAACTGGCATTAAATGTTGCAATTCCTGAGGGCTAGGTCCTAGGCTCTCCTCCTCTAATTTAATGGTCTTTTCCCAATCTCACTCAGACCGACATCTTCAGTTACTACCTATATATATGCAGATGACTCACATTTCTCTCCTTGGGCCAGAGTTCTTTTCTGAATACCTATCTATTTGACATCAACTTTTCAAAGACTTAAAGGAAAATCGCTTTTAACCAGTATGAAATGAACAGATTAGTGCCCCCTCCATACACACATACCTAGACCTTCATAACCATTTTGCATCTCAGTGAATGACACCATCATGCACCATTTAGAATGTCCAGAAATTTAGAATCCTGTCTCATTTTTCGTCATTCATTTAGAGCCTCTTTTACTATACTGTATTCTAAATATCTCTCAGATTTGTCTTCTATGTCTCATATCTTGATATTGTTAGGTCCCCCAATAATGGGTCCATGATTAAAGGAGCGAGACTGATACAAAGCAAAGGTCAAGCAAAGCTTTATTCCATGCCAAGCATCAAGAATCAGACCGAACGTTCGGGGCCGTACTTCTTGCAAGAGAGGGCGACTTCTCTCTGTTTCACAGACTAGCTTTTAAGGGCAAAGGCCATGCGGTTGGGCCTGGCCACGCACAGGTGGCCAATGAAACTGTATCACATAGAGAAAGCTGCACAGTCACGCTAAGTGACCAATTGAATTATAATTTACCCTACTAGATATTTGAACCAGCCTATCACCTTGGTCAGAATTGGTGCCCAAAAGGTGCCCAAAGGCAGGGCCCATACTCCTTGGTAAGGAGGGAGACAGTATGCATCCCCCACTGATCGGATGTCTCCACCTGGCCTGACCCACCCTTGTATTTGGGCTTTGTTACCTGGGGCTGGTTCCCGAGACTTGTTTTTGAGTAAGTCCCTTGGGGGAAGGGGGGCAGGGACAGTTTAAGGGTTAAACAACAAGGTTATTGTTTAACCTGGATGGAAGCCTCTGGCTAAATAGGTCCTTACAATATGAATTCCTCTGACATCACATCTGTATTATACATTCATGATCAAATTTTTCCAATTTGTCCCCCATTCTACACTCAAGAGTTATATGTACGAAACACAAGTATGATCATGATACCAACTTGCTTAGAAATCTTCAATGACTTCCCATTTCTTTTAGGATTAAATTGAAGCTTTTAAATAATGTCTACATAGTATTCTTGATAATGCTGTTTTTCTTGTCTTGTCTTATACTACATTTCCGTCAATCTCTCTGATCTAGTCACCCTGGACCAGGGTCTTCTACTTCCAGGACTGTGAACTTGAACTTGGTGCTGCTTTCACCAGGTATTTCATCTAGTTTGTGACCATTTTGTCCTTCAGATGATAATTCAAATATCACTTCTTTAGGCTTCTTTAAGCCAAATCCCTAATTTATTATTTCATAGAAGCAGTACATCTCATAAGGCTTATCATAGTTGTAGTTATTACATTTATTAGAGTGACTGTATCTACTTCAAAACAAACTATATGTGGACAGAGTTCTATCTAATATGTTTCCTTCATGTAGCTAAAACCAACATGGTGCCTACAATGGTTATTAAGATATTTGGAGTACATGAATAAAAAATCCTAGGGGCGTGTGGGTGGCTCAGTCAGTTAAGCAACTAACTCTTGATTTCAGCTCAGGTCATGATCTCAGGGCCGTGAGACTGAGCTGTACTTGGGGCTCCCTGATTAGCAAGGATTCTGCTTAGGATTCTCACCTTCTCCCTCTGCCCCTCCCCAGGCTAGTGCCTGTGCAAGCGTGTGCTCACACACAAACACTTTTTCTGTGTCTTTCTAAAGAAATCTTTATAAAAAATCCTAAAAGTAGGCCTGTTTAATCAAAGAATATGAATATGTTGCAGCTCATGATGCATACTATCAGCTTGGTTTCCAGTAACTTTGTACAATTTACTGATTCAATTTTTTAAAGATAATGATACGATAGTTCTATGTAGTAAAACAAACTGCGTAAGTATTCAGAGTGTAAAAAACCATTCCAGCAGGTAATTCAGGTGTGATAGTCCTTGCTATTATTCCCACAAGTTCCTGGATATTTAAAGCAAGCAAACAATGTATAAATAACAGATTTTAAATGGAAAGGGACCTCATAGTTTGCTCAGGTTAGTGGTAACTTGCCAGACACGGGGGAATATTTTGACTCTGGTTTTCAAAACAGGATATTGAAAAGTTACTATTTTCATGTAGTTATTCCCTGTGGCACAGTAAAGTGTTTTAAATCAAGGGTTGCAAATATCTTTTATTTCACACAAAAACTCCTAATAATTGCTAATGATGCCTAAAGATCTGTGTTTAGGGGAATTCTGAGGCTCTTTGGGAAGTGTCTTCTTTGGGCAGGAGAGATAAGAATCAACATGCAAATGCCAAGATTTGCCATCCTTTTATTTAAGTCCTTTGAGATGAATGATCTTTGTTTTTCCTTTTTAATATATTCATGGGTTTCTCAGATATTGTTGGGGATTGATTTGGCCATGCCTGGTATTTTTAATTTCCTAAAAGTTATTTAGATAAGTATATACTTAAAAATTTTGTTATAAATGTGTTGTTATAGACTCTAAGACTTGTTCAATTATTTATTTTAAAATCAGTGAGATAATTTACATTTCCTTCCCCCTCCCTTATCACACAAATATGTAGTCCTTATTTTTTTTTAGTGCTTTTTTAAAAAAAAAAAAAAAAAGCACATGTAAGTAGTGTAAGTAAGGGAAGGTAATTGCCTTTCTACAATGCAGCTATCTACTTTTCACAGTGTGGTGTATAATTCAAGACTTGTAATGGCTAAAAGTCAAACATTTTTATTTGCTTCATTTTTATAATGAAAGATGTCTAGGAATTCAGATTATTATTTAAAAAAAAAAAGATTTGGCTGAATTCTAGGTAAAGTCAGAAGTTTTATATGCTATTATTTTGGATATAGACCAAATAGTTTTTAGACATAAAAGGGAAATAATTAGCAAATGTATTATTCAGATTTCTGTGTCCAATTAAAAGTATCTTAGGCATTGGTCAGGGTTGGCAGCATATGAAAGTGGTAATAATCCTGGTGAGAAATGTAATGTTTGTGTAAACACTTTTACTGTTGAACACTAGATCTGTCAATGCGGGTGAACACTAAGTTTTATTTTATAAATGATTATTCAGATCACTCAGGTGATCAAAGCTACACCTTCAGGTTAAGAACACTACTGGTTGCAAAATTATAAGAATAATTTTTCCATATTAAGTTTTGTAGCAAAGATTAATGCATCTATCCCCTTTGGGTATGACTTTTTTTTTTTTTTTTTTTTTTTTTTTTTTTTTTTTTGAGAGGGAGAAGGTGGGGATGGGGAGAGGGAGAGAGAGAACCTCAAGCAGTCCCCACACCTGGTGCAGAGCCCAGCATCGAACTCGATCTCAAGAACCTGAGATCATGACCTGAGCCAAAACCAAGAGTCTGACACTTAACTGACTGAGCCACCTAGGCGTCCCTGGCTGTGACATTTTTATATGAAGATAGTTAAATATGATGAGATAGGAATTTGGGGGCATTACTCTTCATTGTGATTCATATTTTTTAAAAAAAGATTTTATTTACTTATTTGACAGAGAGAGAATGAGAGAGGGAACACAAGGGGGGGGGGGTAGGAGAGGGAGAAGCAGGCTTCCTGTTGAGCAGGGAGCCCAATGCGGGGCTTGATCCCAGGACCCTGGGATCATGACAGGAGCAGAGGGCAGACGTTTAATGAATGAGCCACCCAGGAGCCCCCATTTTGATTCATTTTTGCAAATATTCTAGTGTTTCCTTTGCTCAGATGTCAGTAACAGGGTAGAGACTCAGAAACAAAGTCTGGGTCTTAAGTCTCTACTACAAGGCTCCTCTGGCTTCCCTAGAGGAAGCTTCCTTGATAAACTGAGCATGGCTAACAGTTGAACTTGAAAGCTCATAGTAGTGTTCTCTCAGCCATCACCTATAAGCACAGCCATTTTCAGTAGCTTCTCTTTTCCTCTGAAGGGATTTCTGTTTTTCCCATGTTCATGCTCCTGATTGCCAGCACCTGCTTTCCATGATTTCCAAGCAGACAGTGGCAAATGAATCTGTAGAAAGTGACAATTAACCTTTCTTAATGAGAGCATTGTTGACCAATACTTGCACACTGACTCAGATTGCAATTCATTGCTTCTATTGTTTTTATTCTGACTTTCAAGGCACCTAAGTGTTAGTTCCTATGCTAGTATACTCAAACTTAGCATCCTAACATGACTGCAGTTATAAATAATATTTCCCAACAATATTTCATGTTGTATACCAATTATACATGCCTGAAATTGCTGTTGGCCCCTCTCTTTCCATATTGTGAAATGAAAGGTTTATCCAACTACTTTATATTGCTTTTCTACTTGTATTACTCTTTGCACTGATCATTCTCTGTTAGTCTATTTCACCATAGAAATGGCTCCTTTAGATATATGTGATGTACCTCTCCAAGGCCTCACATAAGGCAAGTAAACCATAGATAACTATTGGTTGATTTTTTTTTAAATTTTCCTAAATCACACAGCTCTGCTCAAATTCTCTCTTAAATAAACTGAAGAAAAATGGTCACGACTTTTCACAATACATGATTATTAATAGTATATTTTTCCCAAACAACCTTTTTCTGACAGGCCTGAGAAACATTGTAAGACCGAAACATGCTCATTGATACTGTGGTGGTTGGTTGGACTCCAGCAAGGTAATGTGTTTATTGCACCTCTCTTGTCCATACTGATATTCATGACTGAACCAGTCCTGTTGTACCCTTGGCATGGAGAGCTGAACTGATCAAACTGCATACCAGTTATTTTTGGGTGTGCGGGTACATGTGTAGGTGAGAATATATTGGAGAGATGTTAGTGGCCGTCTAGGCAGAGAATGTTGGCAAAAAAAAGAGATTGCATTGTTTCATATGCCATTAGGTAAATCTGATTGTAGGAACAGTAACAAAATTAGTTGTGCTCATTCAGTTGGCATATAGAAGTGAGTCTTATGTTTCTCCATGAATTTTTTTTTTCCCCATAAATGTGGCAGTGGGATTGGTTTATTGTTGGATGCACACAACAGTGTTAGGAATGGCATTTTGAAAAAGCATCAACTCAACCTACTCCCTTGTCTGTGACTGGCTACTCCCTTGTCTGTGACTGAATTTTAGTATCTTTCACCATAAATTACCACTGGTAATCAAAGAGGAGATCAGTTTGCATCTCAAAGAAACAACTCACTATCTATAGAAGCTTACATTATGGTCCGTATCTCTTAGATATATTAACCAGAGTAATTTAGGTGACATGTGGATATCCATTATTATCTTCCTTTCCCTCATCACCACTAATTCATCCTCCATTTCACCTAAAAAGGGCACCTTTGGGCTAATATGCAGAGGGGAAAGAAAGATTTGAGCAACTCGTTCTCAATCTTCTGATTAATTCTCACACTGTGAGAACTCAGTGATGCTTGAAATATAGCTGGGGTGGAGGTGTGGTGGAGAGCAGGGGTGTCCTTTCTTAATAATAAACGTAAGTGTGGTTACTCTGGGAATCAGATTTTCACAGGACTTGAAGGACTTTAAACTGTTGGGCTGAGACCTCACTTTGTGCATTGTTAGCAGACGAGTTTCATGCCAATGTCTCCTACATAAATACCAATTGAGCTTTGTTGAAATTGGCCACAAGTATATTTCATTCCATTATACGTATAATAGGAACAATGAAAAATCTTTCTCCCTCTTAGGCTTTTCTATTGCTGATCTAAAATACCTGGGAAAAAGCCTATCTAAATCTAACCATCTAATCTAAGAAAAGATTGGTCTCTTTTACTAGTTTAATAAGGGCAGTTTCGGTGTTCACTGATGCTGAGCCACTATAATGATGTTAAAGGAGGGATGTGATATCAACAGGAAAATGGAGCATATACATACACTTGCACACACACATATATGAATGTGTATAAATCCTAGCTCCTATCTTATGATATTCCCCGTCTCTTTTTAAAGGACCTCTCTATGAAATCAGATGGATAAATAGAAATATATATCTCTGTCATGGCTGCTGTGTCTTCATATCAATACCGCATGTCAATGATACACATATGGTGTGTTTGCTTGTGTGTATGTATGTGTAGTCACTAATTCATTACTTTTGTGAAAGAAAGAGCCACTTTCCCACCCTCGACTATGCCAGTGAGTTTCACAGTGATGGGAATGACCATAAAAAGCTGAGAGAAAGAGAGTTGCTTTTGTAACATTTGCAAACCTATGTATTGGTGTGTTTATTTTTTCAGTATATATCTTCTTTATGAAAATGTGGGCAAAGAGTTCACCTTTGTCACATGTCCATGTTCATAAGTTGAACAAAATTATTCCTTTTTTGGGGGGGCTTTTAGTTATTTATTTGACAGAGGCACAGCGAGAAAGGGAACACAAGCAGAAGGAATGGAAGAGGGAGAAGCAGGCTCCCTGTTGAGCAGGGAGGCCAATATGGGGCTTGATCCCAGGACCCCGGGATCATGACCCAAGCCCAAGGCAGATGCTTAAGGACTGAGCCACCCAGGTGCCCCTAGAATTATTCCTTCTTTATCAAGAATATCATTTGTATATTCCCCTCTGAGAGGCTCCTCAGAGTGCAGAAGTGACTTCACGTTAGGACTTGGTTGGTGCTGGGGCCAGTGCAGCAAAGAGATGTAGATTCCTTATAGAGACCAGAGGGAATGATTTCTTTTGATACCTTAGAGATTATTTGATGAGGAATTATTAAAACCAAACAGTTAGTTAAATTCCCTAGAGTGAACTTCAGCTCCCTTTGACTTGTGAACCTCTCTTTGAGCTCAGGAAATTCCTCTAATGTGGATAATTACACTGATGGCTGGCCTGAGAAAATAGGCCACTGAAATGGGCTTTGTGTGATTCCGTTAATTGCTGCTGTAGACAAGCAGCCTGGCCCTTTATTCATGCCTCGCAAACCTTTCATCAAATGAGTAGATTATTTCTAATGCATATTAGATAGGATGAACTCATCTTCCAAGAAGGGCATTAATATATCTGTTTTTTTGTTTTTTGTTTTTTGTTTTTTTCTCGCTTTCATTCTTTTGCCTCATTGAAAGAACTCACTTTAAATGCAACTTCAGCTTCGGGTTGGTTTTGCTAGAGACACTAACAGCCAAGTAACAAAGCAATTTATTGGCTTATGGGTTCTTACTTGATGCCAGTTGTGGTTACACCATGTCAAATAAAAATAATTGCTAATATGGTGGCGTATATATTTTACCAAGGTCATTTTACGTAAGTATTGGACATGTAGCTTTTGCTTTAAGATCTAGAGAAACACTGATGGTTTAAAACAGCAGACTCTCAAGTCAGAGGTCAAGGTTGAAATCATAAAAAAGAAAAAAATATTATATTAAAGCTTGGGCACACATATTATACCACTTCCTGCTCCAGGGAGGACTGAACAAGCGTGACAATGAAATGATCTTTCTCACTGAGAGGAAATATGACTCTCTTTGGAAGATAGCGTCTGACTAACAAAACGTAACTGATGGCAGTAAGAATAGTAGAGGTTATAAGGTCTGCAGGTCCTAATGCTCTCATGATTTTCTAAATTGAAGCCATGGGTTATTTTTGTGATCGGGGTTTCTCATGATAAGACAGAGTTATATATTTCTTTGTTTGTTCACCTGTATGCCTTTGACCCAGTGGTACACAAAGCAGCTGTCAGGAGCAGCTGGAATTAGATTCCTCTCTTCACTCTGCATAACAGTAGGCAGCTGCTAAATGTACACCGAGCAAAGAGAAAAGATGCCTGAGCTCCATGATAATTCATTAGAAATGTTAAATCTCAGAAACATCTGCAGTCTCATTTACTTCTTTAGATTTTTATGCTGTAAAATTTTCAAACATACAGAATGATTCACATTTTCCTCCAAACTGGGATGTTGAGTGGAGAACCTTGCATAAGGAGGGTCAAGGAGAGGAAGATGGGGTGGGGGGAAAAGTAGCCAAGAAGAAATTTGGTAGCAAATTTTGGAGGCCTGATGCCAACAGAGATAGGTTTTAAAGTTTTTTAAGGCTGCAATTCTTGCTCAATAAGAAGACATGGAGAAAAAGATAAATTGAATTACATTGTGTGCACATTTATATTAACATTAAATGTGACATTTTTCATTTATAAGTTAAGTATCACCAAACATCAGAGTTCATATACATTTAAACAAAAATATTTGAGTACAGAAATGCTCATGTATACAATTTGCAACACAATTATATAAATGCAATTATCAAAATGATTATTTTATTTTATTATTTTTAAAATGTTTTATTTATTTATTTATTTGGCAGACAGAGATCACAAGTAGGCTGAAAGGCAGGCAGAGAGGGAGGGGGAAGCAGGCTCCCCGCTGAGCAGAGAGCATGACTTGGGGCTTGATCCCAGGACCCGGGGATCATGGCCTGAGCCGAAAGCAGAGGCTTTAACCCACTGAGCCACCCAGGCGCCCCTCAAAATGATTATTTTAAACAAACTTTTGTGAATTTACTTAAAAAAGTGTGGAAATACAATTTTTGTATGTTTGTTTTATTTTAGAAATTTACCAGAAATAAAAAGACCTAGTTGATGTCCTGAAAAAATAAATAACTGATTTCAAACTTCATAGCTAATCCACAATGAAGATTGTATAGGCAGAGGCTGAAAATGCCATCATGACTGCAGATGGTTTGGTGATGAGGCAAAGTTTTCAGGGACCAAAATGTCTCAGGTTGGGTGACATTATTTCCTAGGAGAGAAGTGTCAGTAAAATTTGTGAACTTGCTCTTATACTCAGACTTGCCAAAAACCGTTTCTCTGTTTTCTGTCCCAGCCAACTATAGTCAAGAACATTTTGTCTTTAGCCTTTGACCTTGAGAGTTAACTTGGAAAAACTGAACCAAGGCAGTAACACTTTCCTAAGTTATAGAATCTAAAAAAGCGATATAAATTATTTTAAAGCTAATTGTAAAACTCACCAGGTTAGAGAGCCCAGAAATAGACTCAAATACAAATGGGGTCTATTAAAGTCAGGAAAAGGGTGATCCTTGAAATCAGTAGTAAAAAAATGAATTCTTCATAAATCATTGTTGGAACTGGACCGAGACTCCTCAGAAGAATGGAAAGGTGGATCAATGCCTCACTCTTTGCAGCATGAAACTTTCCAGCTAGGTAGAAAATGCAAAGGTAAAAGCTAAAAGCAGAATATACTAGAAAAAAATGTGGGAGACTATTAAGAGACTTGTAAGTATAGGCCTTTATGACATTACATAGTACATAAAATCTAAAAACCTGTAAGGAAAGAATTGCCAATTAAATAAGAGAAATGCACATAATGTGCCTGACATCTATTAGGAACTCTGTTATAGTAGATAAACAGGTCTAGAGTCTAGATTCAATCAGCCTGAAAAGTGAAGAGGCCACAGGCATAGAATCCATTACATTTAAATACCACTTAAAAATGAAAGTTGAGTTGTTATAGTAGGCTATAACGTCCATGTGTTTATTTGTGCATTTATTTGCAGATAATGTGCAGAGTTTGTATATATGTGTACACATACTTGTGTATGATATTTCAATCACTCTCATCTACCTTCAGCTTTTAAGGTGGTCAGGTTTACTCACTAATTCAATATATATTTTTTGGAAGGTTTTTGTGTTTGAGACACTGTTTTAGGTCCTGGACTCCATAGCACTAAACAACAACCCCAGATCTCATGGTCCTTTTATTCTGGTAATAAGAAGTCACTTTTACTAAGAGATGCTGTAACTTCATGACAGAGGTAGGTCTTCCTTCCTCTAGTTTCCCTCTCTGATATTCTTGGAACTAACTAAATACAGTATATATATACTGAATACAGTATATATATACTACAGTATATATATATACAGTATATATATATACTACAGTATATATATACTGTATTCAGTTACATATATATATGTATGTATATATGTACATATATATATATGAATTGTTCCTTCATTTTTATTTCCCTCTTGCACAGTTCCCACTGATGCCCGCTGCCCACCATTGTCCCTGCCCCCATGCCCTGTCTACAAGAAAGAATATCTGTGTCAGGATTGCCTTCTGATACTTTTAAAGAGCAGAACTTTGAGATAACTTTTATTTTGTATTCCACCAAAAGATCTAAGACAAGAATATGGATACAGGGAGTTTATTTGAGAGCTGATCTCAGAAAGCATAATAAAGAAAGCGCTGAAGTAAAACAGGCAAGGGAGGCAAGTCACTATCAGGTCCCCTGAAGGGCTGCTGTATGATATAATGAATGTGCATGAGTATATATTATAGTTAGACACTGTGGTGACTGGGCAACAGGGGTGCACTTGCCTTGAGGACCCTCTGGAACTGGGTGAAATGTACCACAGAGTTAGCCAGCTGAGGGCAAGGAAACATGCTGCAGGACAAAGACCTCTAGGAGGAAGATGCAGGAAACCATTTGCATCTTCTGCAGGGATCCATCCATGTCAACAGAAGACATTTGAGTTGGGCTGCAGGGTCATTCTCAGAGCAGAGCAGCAACAGAGCCGCATTGCCCCCTGACCATGCTGAAGAGCAGTGACATCCTCTTTCTAATCCTATGTGTCTCACATTATCTTTTGAGTACAAAGCAATGTAGCTTGGTCCTTGTGCCTCAGATGAAAACAAAGCTCTCTCTCTCGAATGCAGAAAGGAATCCCCTGGACTGGATGGACATAGGGACTGGCACCATTCCTTTTGCCCATCACAGTTTCTTTTCAGCCCACTAAAGTGGAAACCAAATCATTTCCAGCCAAAAAAAGGGGGGTGGGGAGTGGACCTTATTGAATTATATTTCCTCTGCTTCCACTGTTGTTGGATGACTATATCTAGGTGACATGCTTGCATACAAACTTAGGATAGAAATTGTACCCCAATGCATGTGCGAATGTGTGTATATGTGTGTACACCCCACATGTGGAAGGCAAAAACTTATATATAAGGTGAATAAAACCCTATCCTATCTTATCATTAAAAACTGAGAAAGAAGACCAAACTGTAATCCTTAACAGATGCCATTTCTCCAAAAGTTAATGCACTGTAAATGATTTCTTTCTTGGGAGAATTTTTTGTACCGAGTAAAGCTTAAAAATGAAAACTTTAGTTGTTGGCTGCTACATAATGGTTTGACTTAAGGCCCCCATTTAATTTATGATTTTCATTGAAATTTTTGAATTTCTGCTTTTTGAAGGAGGCAGCATGAATAGCTTTCTGGAATTTTTAATATAATTTTTCTTGAACACCTCTGTATACTCTAGCTATCAATTCAGAGTGAAGAACAATCTCAGAAAAAGAAACCTGTTGGCTGGAAGACCACACTTTCCAATTGCTCACCAAGCCACCCAAGAATACCGAAGATCTGGAGTACTCAAGACTTCCTTGCAGGCAGATCCCAGGCATACAAAAGGGGAAAAGAAAGCCACAGTGCTAATGGTTAGCATGATGTCTCCTGGGACAGGAGGAAGGAGGAATTTGTAGGTCAGTGGGATTCCAGTCTGTGCATTTGGCCTCTGGGCCCTCGGGCATTCCTTTGGTCTCAAACAGGGAATGCATTTCTTGTTCTCTGAGAAAAGCAACCCCAAAAGGAGAAGCTGAAAAAACTCCACAAAAAAAGCAATATGCAGTCATTCAATATTATTGGAACATCTCATTTGTCTGTCTTTCTTTTGAAAGCAATTAACCCAATAGACATTCAGAATTTCCATCTGAGGTAGAGCGTGTTGTTAAAAATGACATCTCTGTGACCCTGAATTTGGAATGTGTTTCAGAAGCAAAGATGCCAAGTGATTGTCATTCCCAGAGAGAGAAATTTGCAGCAAAAAAGTGACTGAGAGGGCTTCAAAATTAGACCAGTGTGAAAGCTTTGGAGGTGAATCAAGGGAGTTTAGTTTTGTTTTGGAGAATGAAAGCCATTATTCAAACCAAAAATAAAATAGTTCTGTTCACTAACAGTAATAATATACTCTCAGAGTATACAGTATAGTCAGATATGAAGTAGAGTTTATACGTCAGGTAGTGGATTCACTTAAAGACTGTGAATTCTTACAGTTCATGTTAATTTCCATGATAGCATTACATCTTTTTTGGGTTTTAATTATAATTAAATTATAATTATAATTTATAATATTATATTTATATAAAATTATTATTATTATTTATAATATTACAAATTATAATTCAGTTTTCAATTATAAATTATATTTTGGATTTTATTGCTCATTCTAATTGTTTATGTTATTGGTGATCTCATGCTGCAGATTCCTGGATGTTCCCTCTGTCCCACCTTTAACCACTCTTCCTCTGCCTCATCATCCTGCAGATGAGTTCTTTATATAAATTCCTTGAACAAACCAGTTTTCCCATTTTTCTTGTGGTGTTTTTCTAACTAGAATAAACTTCCCTCTGCATCAGATAGTTTTTCATATTTTGTCGCAGCTCAAATATCACCTTCTCAAGGTTTTTCTCATCAACCAGTAGCATATCCCATCTAACTGATATTTTAGCACCCAGTTTGTTGTACTCATCAACATTGCACTTATACACATCTAGGCATTCATTTTTATATGTACTTTTTTATTGTCAGTCTCCTCAAGTACATTGCTTGCTTTTGGGGAGTGGGATCCATGCTTAACTCATTTTGCACTAAAGAGTCCCACTCAGTGTCTGCTGTATACTCAACTGTTTAAAAAAAAAAATCAGTGGCTAAACTCATTTAAGCTGTCCTCTAACTTGTGTTCTCTGAGCCCTATTGCACACAGTTCTGGGCTATAATCACAGGGTCCTCAGTCTCATTTAGCACTGACACCCAACCCTGCCTATACTGGTCATCAGTCCAGATCCTGCTAATAGAAGAAATAAGAAAACAGGTGGCAGAAAGAAACTTGGCTTTCTGAAATTTCCTGGGTCATGATACCGTCAAGATATAAGAGCACAGTGCAGACAGAAGAGTCACAAAGGAAAAATTTAGGTCTCAATGGTAGTGATCCAGAGAACTAATTCCTTGGCTGAATTTGAAATCTTGTCATGTTGTGTCATTTCCATGCTTCCTATTTGTCTGTTGGATCCTTCTCATGAGTTTTATCTTACCCACAGGCTTATTGAACTCTGGACTTGTTACTCATCCTTAACTTTTATGAGACTGACGCGCTACCTACTGCGCTAACGAGGCACCTCATCCTTAACTTTTAAAGATGAATATTTCTGGGTATTCTGACCTCAATTGCCACATTGCCTTGATGAGTACTTGGTGTTTCTTTTTTTTTTTTTTTTTTTTTTTTTTAATTCTGCCTCCTTTGATGTTGTTTATGAATATTTTTTCTCTTGATCCTGACACAATTTGATTATCTTTCAATTTTTTATGCATCACATTAAGAATGTTATATACAATGTACTTTTAAGTACGTAAAAATTAAGTAAGGATGATTGAAAATTCCTTCCCATTTTAAGGAGTGTATAATATTTTGGAATAAATATTTTAATGAAAGAAAGGTAAATATAGATTGAGTAATGGGATAATGGATAGACAGAAAAATAGATAAGCCTATACAAAGATAACCCAATAAATAGATACACTGATGTATATAGTATATAGGCACATGAAGGAAAGAAGGAAGGAAGGGAGGAAGGAAGAGAGGGTGCTTCGGTGACTCATTCGGTTAGGCATCTGGCTTCGGCTCGGGTCATGATCTCAGGGTCCTGGGATAGAGTCCCACACTCGGCTCCTTGCTCAGTGGGGAGGCTGCTTCTCCCTCTGCCTGTGCTCTCCTCTGCTTGTGCTCTCTCTCTCTCTCTGAAAAATAAATAAAATCTTAAAAAAAAAAAAAAAAGAAAGAAAAAGAAAAGCAGGTCTTCAGCAGAGAGGACAACTTTTAGTCTACTGAATTTGAAGCTGGTTATTTGGCTCAGCTGTAATAGTTCATCAGCAAAAGGAGAGAGTTTACACTTACAGGTGCAGAGACGCAAAAACATGAGGTAGAGGACAGAATCATAGAGAACAAAGACATTTTACAGAGGACCCAGCAAAGCAAATATTAACAAAAGGAATCAACAAGAATTTAAAAGATGTAGTAAGGCCAAGAGAGGTGGGAAACCAAGATTAGATGTTCGAACTTGTTAATTCAAAGGTCACCTATGTTTTCGAGGAAGCCATTTTGGTAGAATGATGATGGTTGAAATAGAGAATAGAGAAGTAGTTGCAAGAGATGATGATGACAGCTGGACTCAAAGGCTATTGAATACTTTCTCAACATACGTCACAAGAGGTTAGAAGTAAACAGGATGAACAAGGTTCGGTAAGAATGTTAGTAGGATCTTTGTTGCTGTCCTGGCCTATGTGCACATAAAGCTAGGAAAATGATCTGGACCTATATTCTTAAAAGCAGCTAGCATTCCAGGGATTGAGTCAATAAATAGGTGGGTTAGTTGACATTAATACTGGCCCAGTTCTAATTGAATTTATTGATAGAATTAGATTAGAGGGCATTGCAACCATCTCAGAGAGCTTTCCTTAAGAGAGATTTCTGAGCAAAGAATATGGTTCACATAATAACTCTGCTACTTCATAGCACACTTTTTTTTTTTCTTTTTTTGGAAAAGCTTGCTAGGTCTCATGTTCTTTGTCTATAAAATAGGGGAAATAGTACCATCCTGTAGTACTGAAGTAAGGATTAGATGTATTAATACATCCTGAAAGCATTTTGTAAATGTCAGACTCTTATAACAATTACTACTAATAAAATACTGGTGAGAAAATAGGACTAGACATGGAATTTTCTTTTGAGAAGTAATTTTTGAACTCTAAATATTTCCCAGTTGCACTTATTCAGTATTTGTGGACCACTCAAATCATGCTAGGTGCAATGTAGGACACAGAGGTCAACCTAGCTTCTCCCCAGTGGATTTACAATCTGCCATGATGCTAGCCAAGTTTTGTAATTTTATGCTCAATTAACATCTGGTTAGAACTTGTTCAGTTAACAAAGTGCTTGTCTCTGAAGATAAATCTTGGCTCTTTTGCTACAGCTTGGAATCTTTCTGATTTGGGATGCTTTCTGAACATAAAGACATTCTTTTCCATCCTACTTTGCATCATCCAACTGGGTTCCTACTGTGAAGTGTCATTATGATGGCAGCTCACACTGAGAGAAACACCAGTCCCACTAACTGAATGGGGTGATTGAAGCAAACAGTCATTTTTGATCACTGCTTTTAAAATGTGCCTTTTAAAAAAATCTATGAGTGTATTTTCATGTAATTAATATTTATTTAGCTGCAATGATTTTTTTAAAAATGAAATTCATCTTTAAAGATTGTTTGCTTGCAAGTGCCCTAAAAAAAACTTGGGAAAAAAATTGCCCTCATCTACTTAGAATATGCCTTCTCAGAACTACCAACACACAGTTCATTTTAGTGAAAATTAGAAAAGTAAGACAGGCAAATATTATTCAGCATTCTGTAATTCAAAAACAACTGACTAAATACCTTTTAATTAGGTTATGATGACATCCAGGAAATCACATGTCTACTGTTTTTTAAAATAATACACAGATGGAATTGGCATAAGAACTTGTGATGCTTTGTTTCAGTGACTGCACATACAGTCTCCTTGATCTTGAAGAATAGAGGTAGAGATTTGACAATCAGATGGAAAGAGCTGGGAGGATTTTTAAGGTCCAACAAATTCTCTTTGATCATAATAATGTCCAGAATTATTTTTTTCAAAAACTTGGACTAAGGGAGGAAATTGGTTAATGAAATGTGAAGTATATCAGACAATGTAGGTCTGATTGGTAATTCTGTTAACCTTGCATTCTAAAAGAGGCGATGCTGCTAATTTAAGGAGACATTCCTTTTTCGAACTATTCTTTTTTCTTTATTAGCATTGACAACATTTGTTCTTCCTGGTTCTTTTTGTTCATGGAAATATCATGGGATTCATTACGGAGGCATGTTCTGCCTTTGGTATTCGCTGTTATGGCTGATCTCTTCACAATAATATGATTCAGTTTAACCTATGATGATAGTCTCTTCTTTTTTGATATTACTTTAGGGATTTCTTCCATGAAATGATCTTCTTATCATAATGGATGTTTTGTTCTTTTTGATGCCCCATAACCTCTGCATCTTTTATTTATCATGTTTTTGATTATGCCTCAAAAACTAGAAAAATATCAAGAAATGGGCAAGTGTATTACAGGTTTTGGATATATCCCCCCTTCCATTCCTCTTACAATGCTTTGTAACTCAGTAGCATTTTCACTGCTAAAGGATGCAGCCTTTTAAATAGCATTAATAAAAATAATCACAAAACACCTGTACTTACGACATCAAGCTTATGGTTTTCATATTCCCCTATTTTCTGCTTTTGGCTAAGTTGTCTCAGGTTAGTCCTATTAAGAGGCAAGTATTGCCAATCAAATTGTGTTATTTGCTCCCAAATATGTATATTTTTCCATGTATCTATTGCCTATCTCCATATGGAGTGCAATAAGATGGAGTGAGAGAGGATGGTAAAAATAGATTTGGTGTTATCATGACCAGATGGGAAGGGGCAGGGACCTGGTCTACTATGCAAGTACACTTGTCTTCACTTTGTCACTGTGTTCAGCACTTAAATGTGGCAAAGCAAAGACAGGGTCATCTCGATTCACTGTTAATTAAATGTTTTGGCTGGAAACCATTTCTCCATATGGTAGAATACACCAGCTCGAAGTCAGTGCTTCAAATTTGGCCACATAAAACAGCTGCCCACAAACATATGTAGTGACTCACAAGCAGTCTCAAAGAATTCAGTTAAACGCAGGAGATTTTTGGCTTTTCTGAAGCATGAAGATAACCTCAAATACGCATCTGCCCAAACTATAGCAGATGTAAAAAACTCAGAAGAAAAATGGAAAAATGAAAACATATCCAGTATAGGTCATGGAATATATTTGGTTCAAATTCAGAAATATGCAAGTGATGTCAAGGCAGTACATTTGGTAGCCCTGGATTATAAATATATATCTCACAAGCCAGATTTTTTTTTCTTTTAAGTTTGAGTTTGAAGTGCTGTAGTCAAATCCATGGGTGGAGACAGTCATTTTCAAGAGATATCACTTGGGGATGTAAAAAAAAAAAAAAATTAAAAGTTCCAGAAAGTTAGAGAATGATGCATGAATCACAGATCACATTGATTCTCCCCAACTTCTTTTGGGTGGAGAAGTAAAGGCTCATCCATTTTAATGACTCATTAGAACATCCAAGGATTGATGAAAGACAATTACTTCGCAGCTGTTTAAAGTTTATCTGCATGTGGTAGTGCTGGGTGCTTAGCCTCTGCTTCTGCCCTCTCACCAAGTAATCCAGCTCAGCAAGGTCATCTGACCTGCTCTCTTCATGTATATATACTTAAAAACCGAAAAGCTTTACTAACAGACAACATGGGCCTTAAAAGACCCCTCGTATTTACACAGTCAGAGTCCACCCCAACAGTGGCTCAGCTGAGCTTTCCTTTATCTTCCCTCTTCCCATATGGAATGGACCATCTTAGACTAATCCCTGGCATTTTTAGGGTGATGCTTTATTGGGATTGTCTAGTATGCACATCTTGTTCTTTCTCTTTGCTTCTTTGTATTTTCTACAGTTGCTTTTGAACTCTTAGATTTCATATTCACAATTTAAGAATCTATTACTTGTCTAATGGCCTGCCTATGCTCATTTCAATCTTGTTATAAAGGGTAGTGTGTGCTTAACCAACAGGACAACTTTTCCCTTTGATGATAAAGTTGGACAGTGAAAGAGTTATCTTCCTTTTAAAACTGCCTAGCAGCCGTTACTTAAAATATGTCAGACTGGGCACATTTTCAGAAATGGGGAGTAATTTTTCGGCTGAAGCCTCCATTCATGATCTTTTTCAAAAACAAGCAAAATAGTAAACCCTTGACAACATCCTTATGAAAGCCACTAAAATATAAGAACAATAAGTCTATTCTAATCCTGTTGAAGGAAGTTTAGGCTAAAATTACCAAGGGATGATGATGTTTTTAAGAATACACGTGTTATAAAACAACCAGCTTTAGGATGATTTGGCCTGCCAACCTACAGTCAATTAAGCAGCTTGGGATTTACCTTTTGGACATTTAAGTATCCCCACTTGTAAAAGAGAAGTCACAGCTATTACCATAAAATTAGCTTTACCCCATAAACATTCTTCATTTCTAAGAATTTTAGTAAAACAGAGAACACAGGCTATATCTCTATAGCTTATTTAAACCTTTTTCTATAAGCTTTTATTATGTTGCAAAAAAAAAAAAAAAGGAAAAAATAATAGTACTGTGTAACTAACGTTTTACCAGTTACCTTGTCCTATCATCTTATTATTGAAATATTTAATTCAGTCTATGGCCATACCACCCTGAACGCACCCAATCTCATCTGAAATATTTATTTATTTATTTAAGAAATGTTCTTACATCGTCATTCTTTTTTTTTTTTTAAAGAATTGCTTTTTTTTTTAAAATTAAAGATTTTATTTATTTATTTGTCAGAGACAGAGAGAGCGAGTGAGTGAGCACAGGCAGACAGAGAGGCAGGCAGAGGCAGAGGGAGAAGCAGGCTCCCTGCCGAGCAAGGAGCCCGATGCGGGACTCGATCCCAGGACCCTGGGATCGTGACCTGAGCCAAAGGCAGCTGCTTAACCAACTGAGCCACGCAGGCATCCCTCTCGTCTGAAATATTTAATTCAGAAGTATTTCTCTGTTAAGGATTGATTGTAATAGTTTTAAATAGAGGTTAAGGATTAAAGTGGTTACACTGATCTACTAGCATGGTTATCAATAAAACATGTTAGCTATTAATTTTATCAAGAATTGACAAATATGGAATTCATGTAAATCAAATATATATTCAGGAACTGATTTGCAGTTTAACTTAAATATGATTGAATAACATTGGCAGCGTTAACAGGCTTGGGCAGAAATACGTTTTTAGAGCTATCCTAAAACATAAGAATCTAATTTCTGATATGTTTCTAATTTATTATTTAAATTGAATTTTCCACCCTTGAGCTAATTCATTTATAGCTTATTTTGGAACATTTTGCTCAGCGCAACCTTCTAAAAAGGAATGTTTACCATGCTTTTCTTTTTTTTTTTTCCCTCTACCAGAGATGAATATTTAAAATGTTAGAATATGAAATGTTGTATAATTTGATGGGAATGTTGAGCCAAACTCAAAAATGGAATATAACAGATATATAGATTTCTCATCTATATAATTTTAACAAATAAACACTTTGTTTTATTGTTCATTTACAGCAAATTGTAGTAGATCATTGTATCATCATTCATATGGAAGATATACCCAAATAACTCAGTTGATTGAGATCAAGCCTGTTTATCTACTCTTAAATTTGAACAAATATATTTTACTCAAATTTCTTTTTTAGTATGTTTTCTTCTTAACACGGATATGTTGTTTTTGAAAGTTGCCAGGTTGATAGCTCAGTTGAATGAAAGCCTCTTTTAATCCATAGATGAACTATGCTGTGGGGTGCAACAAAGTATAATTACCAAATTTCTGTACTCAGGGAGGTATGTTTGCTTCTCAGCACATGGGATGTTGGCAAATCCACTTATAGCCACTGGGGGTTACATAGCTGTAAAGAGAAAACTGACTCATTACAGTATTGTACACAACAGTTGCTCTATTAGCTCCCCAGGTCAGGAGCAAAGGGCAGGACATTGGAAACGGGAGCCCTAGGCTGGTGAGCACCTTTTAAATGACAGCTAAATTTCTCATGCCGCTGTTTTGGGCTTCTTGAAAATTTTCATCTAGAGGTAAAATGTAAACACTGCCATAAACAACACTTTACAGATGGTCAACCTACTGTAAGAGAGTAAAAGTTTTCCAGCAAAATTGCTAAAACTAAGAATGAATCCCCTCCTCTAACTGCAATTGCTATTTATTTTGTAATGTTTGAGCAACAAGAAACATCTTATTCATTGTATACAAAACATTCTAATTGAATTATTCATGAGGCAAGCACCGTAATATGTAGTAGAATCAAATATCTACTAAGGACATTGGAAGACCCTCTGAACTATAGAAATAGGTCCCCATTCCAAAATTTCACTTGCAAATAACTCAGCCCTCATGTATTAAGGGCCTAGTATGGACAATGCACTGTGCTTTGTGACATAATCTCCAAGAACTCAGGGAGTAATGGATTAATTTAAGTAAACAAAAAACCAAATTAGATTGCATAGCAAGATAACTCAATGAGTCGTACAATGCATCTATATATTTATCTATGGGATTATTCTGCATATGTCTGTTTGTAATTGCATAGAATGAAAAATTCCCCATGGGGGATTTTGAAACAGACTGAAGTTACATTTGTGATCTGCCTTAAAAGAGCTGAATTTCAACAGTCATTTCTTTATGGTGGGTAAACATACATTTTGAGAGAGTCATTCTCTACCATTCATTAAGCTATTGGTGATTTTTGTTTCTATGCCTGAAATGGGTCTGTATGGCTGACTGTTTCAACAGAACATGGAGTGGTAAACTGCCAGCGTATCTGGTGTGATGACAATACATAAGATTACCTTTATCAGACCTCCCTGAGTTGTGCATTGAAGATTTGCACATTGCTCTGTATATTAAATTTAACTGAAAAGATGAAAAATGTAAATATTGAACTCTAGCTAATGACATGCATGAAGTATTTAGGAGGTGGTATGCCAATGTCTGAAACTTACTTCGAAATACATACAAAAATAAGGTGGAAGTCTGAGGGATAGATGTATGATGAAGCAAGTATACTGAAATGTAAATTGTGAAATCTAGGTGATGGGTATTCTCTGCGAATTTTTTCAGGTTTTCTTTTTGTTTGATAATTTTCATAATAAAATATTGCTAAAGAGATAGCTTTTTAAATATTTTGTATACTCTTTCTCAATAGCTTGGTTTCGCTAGGATCTAGGAATAATGTTTTTTTTTTTAAAGAACTCCATTGAATCGTATGTAAAATTAGGTATTGGAACCAGAGTCCTGAGAATATATTTCAACTATAAAAATTTTTAATCATTTTTAATCTTTTTTTTTTTTAAAGATTTTATTTATTTATTTGACAGAGAGAGAGATCACAAGTAGGCAGAGAGGCAGTCAGAGAGAGAGGGAAGCAGGCTCCCTGCTGAGCAGAGAACCCAATGCGGGGCTAGAGCCTGGACCGTGAGATCATGACCTGAGCCGAAGGCAGAGGCTTTAACCCACTGAGCCACCCAGGTGCCCCTTAATCATTTTTAATCTTAATGCCAAGTTTTAGTATTGCATAATTTTAATGTCTCATTCTTGTGGGTAGTATTTCCCCATAACCCAGAATATAAATACTGTAACAGAATAAACCTTCATAATTCTTTCTTCTTGCAGTCAATGAAATCTATGCATGATATTTATATCTTCATACATTAGTAAGCTTTCCTAAGTAACTACTTTCACTACATGAAGTACTTTCTAAATATATCCCTAAGAAGTTTTATAAAATATAAAAGAAAAGGTATACATTTTCTTTTTGATCTGCATTAGAAGCTACACAAAATGTTATTGAAGAGGTTGTCATTATAAGGGGTGCCTGCGTGGCTCAGTCGGTTAAGTGTAGGACTCAGTTGGTTGTAGGAATCAATTGATCTTGGGGTCTTGAGATGGAGCTCTGCTTCGGCCTCCTTGGTCAGGGGGAATTCTGCTTGAGATTCTCCTCTCCCTCGTCACTCCCTCCGCTCGTGCTCTCTTCAAGAATAAATAAATCAATCTATAGAAAAAAGAAGAAAGTAATTTTAAAAGTCAGTTTGCTAAACAAAGCTTGTGTTTCCCAGCAGGAAATGTTGGTAAGGCTCAGTCATTTTTTTTTTTTTTTTCAAATTTAATAAGTTCTTTTGGATCAATTTGGATCAAAATGTGGCTTCCTCTAAGTCAAGACTCTCAACTTTAGGTCCAACTTTCAATAGAAATAATCAAATATCAGTATAGGAGAATCAACTTATTGATTAGGCTAACCCTAATAGCTAAACCTGGAGCAAAGGGGAACAGGGAGACCTTTGGTGAGGTGGGGCTGTTGATGCAAAGAAGGTTGGTTGGGCTCCAGATGAGCCTTTCTTGCCTCAGTGCTGGTGCAGCATTGCCTAGAATGGACACTGGTGCTCCCTTACCCTGGGATATTCTGAAGAAGGCAGAGTCACATAGGTAGAGCTGCACAACCGCTGTGGGTGCTCTCCTCTAAAGAACATTCAGGGAATGATTCCGCGATGAAACTAGGGATTTTGAAGTACATTTAAAGTTCACTGTATTGTCCAAGGATGCAGATATTTATCATTGAAAAAATTATTATCATAACTCAGGTTTACAGGTTATGTTACTTTTCAATTTGAACCCCATTTTGGAGGGTTTTTATGAAGGCTTCATGACATAGGCATGGTGGATTAAACCACTGGCCAGTGGTGATGGATTCAATCTTCAGCCTCTCTCTCTGTGGAGGTCAGGGTGTGGGACCACAAGCTCCAGCCTAATCACATCGTTGATTTTCCTGGCAATCAGCCTCAATCCTCAGGTGGGGCCCACAAGTAGCCTCATTAGCATAACAAAAGATGCTTTTTGTAGCTCTTAGCACTTAAGAAATTTCAAGTGTTTTAGGAGCTCTGTGCCAGAAATTCATATTTCTTACTATAAATCACAATATCACAGTATCTTTTCAAGAAGTGCTTTAACCACACCCATATGGATGATGATGAGCTTGCTTTTAAAGCCCGGGCCATTTAGTATACATTTCTGTTTCTATATGCATGGATTTTGGTAGTTATGCTTTTGTTATCAATTTCTAATTTCATAGCATTATAAAAAAGAACATTGTAGGATGTTGACTTTTTGGAATTTATTTTGATGCTTTTTCTGAGAATTATTCTATGAATGACTTCTGCGAATGTAACACGGATGCTAGAAAATGACGAGTATTTTCTCTGAAGTGCAAAGTCATTCTCTCTGGGATTGAGTATGTGGGTAAGTGTATATGAAATATCATTATAAAGCTTTTCTGTTTGTTCTTTATAATGGCTTTGTTGCCTTTCTGCTTTCATGTACATTCTGTCAATGTCAAATTTTGCTCTTGTTTTGTTTGAGCTTATTATGTCCCATATATCTTTTTCTATCGTTTCCATCTTTCTTTGATTTAAATTTGTCTCTTGTCTACAACCTGTTTCTGAATTTTGGGTTTTTATCTAATGGGAGAACTTTCTTTATTTAAGTTAAATTCTCATTACTTCTATATTAGAGCTTGTTTCTGCTATCTTATATCATACTTGTTTAACCTAAGTTTTTATTTCTCCTCATTTTGTGTTTGCCAGCACTAACTGCCCTTTGCTGATCTGACAGCTATGTTCCATTTCTGTTCAACTAGTAGTTACTCCTTTCATAACCAGACTCACCTTGTTGACTTTTTCCCTCTCAGTTTCTAAAGTTCTTACAACGTATGCCTTGCTTTCAAACTGATAATACCTTGGCCTATTTTCATTTCCCTCCAGTCTTTTGCTCTCATTGGAGTTTTAGTTCTGAATTTTTGTGGATATACTAATTTATTTTATTTTTAGCTATTGTTGATTTATGGAATCATATATCTACTGAGATGTTTTTTCCACCTGACTTTCTGTACGTAACCTCCAAGATTCATGTCAACTGTTTTGGGTTTTGTTCTTCCAAAAGTATTTGAAAGTGGAGAATTGCTCTTTATTTCAATTTTGGTTTATTATTCATATGTTGATGATATAGTTATTTCACTTTTCTTTTAGATGATAGTGTAACTAGGTATGAAATTGCAGATTCAAAGTTCTTTTTTATTTATTGTCAGCCGTATGCAAATAATTTTCTATGCCTTTTTCATTTACTGCATTCTTTTGGTATGTACAATATTTTTGCTCCCTGGATGCTTTCAGAGTTTTCTACTTGTATTTGATATTTTTAAAATTTTACTAAACTGTGTGTGTGTGTTTGTGTGTATATGTCTTACCCTATCGTGTTGGGGATTTTATAAACTCTTTCAACTGGAGATCTTAAGACTTTAATTCTGAAAAATTATCTGACATCATTTTTCAAATATTTTTAACCTTCAAAATTACATCCCCTTCTGCTTCTCTGGCAGGTTTTAAAAATAGGTATAAAAACTCGTACTTTATTCCTATTCCTCTTTCATTCATTATTTCCATCTCTTTATCCCAGATATGTTTGGAAGAATAAGAATTTTTTGACATGATGTATCAGTCAACAGTGCATTTCCTCACTGGAAACATTCTTCTATTCAGTACCTTCATGGAGTTCTTTATTTCAACAATTACACATACTTGTCACATCCGGTAGTTCTACTTGGTTCTTTTTTTTTTTTTTTAAGTACATCTGCTTTTCGTTTTGTTTTATATTTCCACCCTTTTTATCTCTGTAAAAGCAATTATTATGCTTAAGTTATGTTATTACTCAGTCTGGTCCATTAATTCTGTGTTCTCTGGTATGGATTACCCAGTTCGTTATTTCTCTTTCATGATGCTTGGGTTTCATAGATGTTTATTTTATAGATATGCACAATGCATACACAGAGACTCATACATCCGTGGGATTTTTCATTTCATCAGTTATTTTTATTTTCAGTTATTATCAGTTATGATTAGCTTGGCTGGTCTTACATTTTGGGGGGCAGGCAAAAAGCCCAGGATCCTCATATATTCTTATAGATGGCTTAAGGAGCAAATTTGAGGTTGCATCTCAGGGGGTGTAGTTTATGATATTTTGTAATCTTGGCTGCTTGCTTTACCCTGTTCATTTTACCTACCCTATGACCCACATATATTCTCCTTCAGGAAATGGAATTTATGGAGCGAGGTTTGAGAAGATAATGGGAGTACCAACAGCCTGGTCTTTTGATATATTTTTTCATCCCAACCAGTCTTCAGTATTCTTCTGAAGTTAATCTTTTTTTCAAATAATTCTCATTGGCTTTGCTGTTTCTTGACTTCTGTGTAAACAGGCTAGGCACTTATTATCCCAAGGTCAAATAAGGAAGAGAAAAGGACACAGCTAGAATACTTTCTCTCAGAAAGCCCCTGCCTATGGTGTTTTGTTGTCTTTGTTTCTATGTTGACAATACCCTCCATCTAGACACCCAACCTTCTGTATCTCTATTTTTACTAGACTTTGTATTTAGTTCTAATTAAAAAAAAAAAAAATCAACCTCCCATTTGCTTTTGCTCATAGCCAGAGTTGGCCCCCATGTCCAGAAATCATGTGTGAAATTCAGGGATTTAAAACATTTCTTTTTGCTTATCTCCCACCATTAATTTCCCTGTTTTTCTGTTTACTTATTTTTACAAATACACTGAAAGCCAAGATTACATTGAATTGGTTAAAACAATATTAAAAAAATTAGTTGGTGTTCTAAAGTCCATTCGTAATTAAATTTGGAAGTAGAAATAGTGGGAAGTCAGTTGCCATCACTGGGATCAAAGCGACAAGGGAGAAAGGAAATTACTGGAACCCAGTGAGAACTGGAAACATGGAAGAGGGACCACCAAGTAGGAAAGTACCATCATGAAGGGATAAAGCTTCTGCCAGAGGGTCTGCACCGAATCTAGGGAGGGAGTGAGGAAAGGATGCACCTCTACTCTCACCTTCCACATTCCTATCTCCTGCCCATGCCAGCTCTTGGCTGAGCCCAGATAGAAACCAAAATGGAAAAGGAGTGTGGAGAAATAGTCCACAAAGGCAGTTTTAGAGGTTGGGACAGGTCAGAGAAGGTTGAAAACTAGGTGTGGGAAGAGGGTAAACAGTATTTACCAGCATTCCACCCTGTCTGCACTTCATGTTCCACCGTTCTTACTTTATTTCTTAGTTTATTTCAAAATTCTTAGTTTATTTCAAAATAAACTGCTGCATTGGAGAATTCTGGTAACTTTGTCACAGATGGCGTTGCCTCCACCCCTTGTCCCCCGGAAAATGTCTTTTTGTCATATAACACTTCCCTCGATCAGCAGCACCTCCATGAAAATCTCTTATCAATTCCTGAGGTTATTGATCTCACGTATTTACTAGTTACTTTCGTTAGAGCAATTTTCACCCTTGCCTTAATTAATTACTGACTTTTAATTCTCCCTTTCATCTCCTCCAGAACATCCTTTGTTATCCTTATGTCCCTGAGGACCTCAAATTATTACTGGCAGATTATGAGTGCCCAGAAAATTTGTGATAAGTCAATAAAAGAGGAATTGAGTGTGTTTGAGAAAGTATCAGCTCCACAAGAAAAGGAAGGGGTGGGTAAGTGGATCACAAGCACACAGGAAACTGAAAAATAGGGGCACCTGGGTGGCTCAGTGGGTTAAGTCTCTGCCTTGGGCTCAGGTCGTGATCCCAGGGTCCTGGGATCCAACCCGCATTGGGCTCTCTGCTCAGCAGGGAGCCTGCTTCCGTCTCTCTTTCTGCCTGCCTCTCTGCCTACTTGTGATCTCTGTCTGTCAAATAAATAAATAAAATCTTCAAAAAAAAAAAAAAGGAAATTGAAAAATAAATAATAGTATGTAATTAAAGACAACTTAGAAAAATTTAAAGTTTAAACTTTAAAGTCAAGAATGAAACCCAGAATTGGGCTAAAACTTAAGTGAAAACAGAATTCCACAAAGCAAAAAAATAAACACAAAAAATCCAAAACATACATTTAAAAAAATGCTATCTAAATAAAATAAAGTTCATAAGTATTCTCTGTAATTGGCACACACAAAAAAATCTAATTAAAAATGACTTTTCTGAAGGTGCTGAGAAAAGGATTTTAAAGTCAATCCCCCCCCCTTTTTTTTTTGGTTTCAGCAATTTTTTTCATTATATTTTTTCTAAATTGAGGGTAGAGTGAGGTTGGCACCATTTCAAAAACTGGTACGCATATTTTGTCTTAGCAGCCAAACAAAGTTTACATTTAAACTTGGTATTTGTCTATAGTTAATAGGAAGGAAAGAACATATGCTGTTGTTTAAGGGCTCTAGTGAATAATTTTCCCTTATTTCTAAAAATATAACTGATATTTAAAGACTGACCCACTCATCTAAAGTTTAGATAACTCAAGGCAGATTTTAGAAGTATTTCTTCACACTCAAGATTATTAAATATGAGAGAACATATGTCCATTGCAAATTCATAGTATTCATTTTACTAAAAATCATTTTATATAGTCCAACCAAGACAGTACAACGCTTTGCTAATTTGATAGTAGTTCACTTAAATCGCTACTGGTTTCTGCACAGAAAAGAGAGAGAGAGGGGAGGAGAGAGAGGATAAAGAAAGAAAAAATGGGTTTTAATAGGTTTTATTATTATTATTCAGGTACGGTAAGGCCAACAAGTTAAGACTGCTGCCATTGAAAAAATCATTACTCATGAATCCCAGCAGGAGGAGGCCTGCTACAGCACAGCAGAGCCACACAGGGAATCAGTGGGTGGGTCAGGAGACAGAGACAGGTGGCAGGCAAAACAGATTTATGATTGGCTAGTCTGAATAATTTTGGTGTGCGTTTCTTGGGCATAGGGACTGTTCACAGTTGTCTGGTACCTGGCGGGGGGAGGATAAGGGAAAGTGGATAGTGGACCTGCAAATATTGGGAGCCTGATAAAAGACTCTGTTGGAGGTACAGGCTCTGGATTGGTTGCTTTGCATTTGAAAGACGTGCTCTGTTTGGGTTGTTTACCGTCTCTAGGAATTGCTTAACCCTGGGATCAGCTGACTCCCTCTGAGGTCCGCAAGGCTCCAGATCAAAGCTTCGGGATACAGAAAAGACGACGTGGTTATATAAGAAGTAAGGGAGCAAGAGAGGAAGGAGTTTTGTTTTATAATTCAGTCAGTGCATAGAAAATGAGAAACAATAAATTGATATCCAGGTTGAAGAAGGGATTTCTGTCATTCTTTTTCACTTTGTTCTTATAAATAGAAGTGTGTGGTATTAAGAGCTCTGATTTTGGATTCAGAAGGAACTGGGTGAAGAGTCTGGCATTTAACACTAGCATTGGGATCTTTCTGTGAGCTTTATATTCCTATAATGTAAAGATAAAAGTACCTTCTTTAAAGGGTTGTAAGATCTGAAAGTAATAATGTGTATACGGTATATTAAATAAATACTAGCTGCTTCTCTTTTAATTACTGTTGCCTAAATACTCACTGCTAATGCCCACTTGATACAGTTGTGAAATCATATGTTAGCTTTTCAAGTGATGCTCCATTATTACACATCAAAGAAAAGGGTGGTATATGTCTTACATTGCACCTAAAAATGTTTTAATATGTCTTACATAAAAAGGAAGGGAGGGATGAGGGAGGATGGAAAGAAGGAAGGGAGAAAGAAAGGAATTTTGTGAATGAACAAATGAAGAGCAAATGAGTAAACATTTCTTTTAGAATTCTGAGGAACGACTAACAAAAATGTGTACTTTTTTGTCCATAAACATTTAATAACGTTGTCAACAAATAAAAATAATAGTAAGTAATTTAGTATAGAATGTTTTGCCATAGAAAACCTCAAATACTATTATATTTGTAATTTACAGTACAAGATTCTCTGAGCCATGAATTCATAGAAATTGATTTGCAAACTTCAATTAATGACCTTGGTTATTTGTCAATAAGAAGAGAGGGAGAGGTTATGTGAGTGCAAGTAAATTAACCTTTCATTCCATACTCTACTGACTCCTTCCACACTGACAAGTAATCAAGATTGTTTGACAGAAACAGCAAGTTGTTTAGCTTCTCAGCTCTCCTGCCACTAAAATATGATGTCAGATAATTTGTTCCTGTTTAGTTCTAGCTTGATTACTTCTGGTTCCTTGAGATTTGAATTGATGAAGTTTTACTTTAGTTACATGGCAGTGTTAATAAATGCTGTCATGTTTATTAATGAGATGCTAAAATTGTATTGTTATATTTAGAGGACAGAGTCAAGTTCATGTAACTTAAAGTAGTTGAATGTGATAAAAGGTTAATTAGACTTCATGACCTGTTTAGAATATGTCTTAGGTCTCAATACCAAGATAACTTTCAATGCAAAATACCAAAACCCAGAATTAATTTATAAGAAAACTATATAATAGCCTGTCATTTGAATAATTCTAACAGCTCCTGTAGAAATTTCCTGTATTTAAAAATAAAACTTAAAAACCAAAAACAAAAAACAAAAGCAAAGTAACAGATATACCAAGGTCAGCCATGTCAGTATTTCCTTTGATCCAATTGTGAACTTATTAAATGAATATTTTACACACACTATATTTCTAAGAATTCGAATAGTTTCTATTGAAGGAAGACTCCCTAGTGAAAGTTTACTACAAATTTTTCAAGATGTGTAACATGGGATTTTAAAATGCAGTGGAATCAGTGAATAGCAGAATATGTATGGCAGAAAATTTCTCATTCATCATTAGTCATTTTTGGGTAGAGTAGAAGATTATTATCCTGGAAGATAAGGCAGCACAACTTCCAATGACTAGTGACAATTTTCATAGGTAAAAATAAACCCACATAACTGAAGCTTCTGCCATATTGAAATTATAAAATAATATTTTTTCTTCAAATGAAAGACATCACTGGGAACATTAAAAAAGTTTTTTTTTTCCCCCCCAGGGAAACAAAATGCAAGATAAATCCATACCTAGACATATCTGGTTGGAATTTTTCCAAACTTCTATGATACAAGCATCTAGTGGGCTTCTAGATTTTAAAAAGTATTAACTTAAGTTTGGAAAATCAGATTTGGAAACAATGAAATCAGAATATTCAAGATGGAAATCTGTACATAGGTATAGTGATAATTAGTATCCAAAAACTTCTTGCCGTTATAGGATATAGAGAAATTACTTTAAAAAAGGGTACAACATTTATATTGAATAGAAGACACTGTGGGCTTCTTATTGTTGCTATTCTGACTTGATAGTCATATTTAGAAGAATAGCCACCTACTTAAAAATAACAGACATATGAAAACTTCTATGAATAGAGATTAATTTCTCATGTAATTGAGCACTCTCCTTTTAATGATATATCCACTGTAATAGTGTATATTGTTATGTATCATGTGAATTTTTCCTTGAATGAGATTTGGTAGTTTGGTCCTATAAGAAATTTCCTCATTTCATTTAGGTTGTTGAATTTATGGCCCTAGATTGCTTATAGTATTCCTTTGTCCTTTAAATATCTCTGGGGTCTGTAGTGATGTCTCTTCATTTATTCCTGATATTTGTAATTTGTATTTTCTCCTTTCTTCTTGGGAAGTTTAGTGAGAAATGTATCAACTTTATTGAACTTTTCAATGCACCAACCTTTTGTCTGATGGCTTCTCTTTCATTCTCAAGCCAGTTTCATTGATTTCTACTCTTATTTTTATTATCTTTCCTTCTCTTTGCTTTAGTAATGTGTCCTTCTATATTTAGGTTTCGTTGTTGGTGGTTTTGTTTTTTTTGTTTTTAAGGAGGAAGCTTAGATCATTACTTTGAGATATTTTCTCTTTTCTACTTTAAGTATTAAATGCTATAAACTTCCCTCTAAGAACTGCTTTAGCTACATCATCAAAAATTTTTAAAGATTTATTTATTTGGGAGAGAGAGAGACAGACAGAGAGAGAGAGAGTGAGTGGAAGGGAGTGGTTGAAAGAGAGTCTCAAGCAAACTCCATGCTGAATCCAGAACCCCAAGTGTGGCTCGACCTCACAACAGATCATAACCTGAGCCAAAACCAAGAGTCAGATGCTTAACCTACTGCACCCCTATATCATCAAAGGCACCCCTATATCATCAAATTTTTGATGTTGTCTTTTCACTTTCATTCAATTCAAAATATTTTCTATCTTCCCTTGTGACTTTTGAAACATTGATTATTGAGAAATATGGTATTTATTTTTCAGGTATTTAGAGATTTTCTAGATATCTTTCTGTAATATATTTCTAATTTAATTCCATGATAGCCACTACACAGAGACAAGAGAAATTCCTTCCCAATTTGTTGGCTGGATGTTGAAGCTGAGGATGCAACACACACCAAAAGAATTTGGAAGCAAATTTATTACTCACAAAAGGAATCATGAAAGAGCAGGTCAAGTGCAATCTGATTCAAATGACAAGAAGATAAGGGTATTTGAAGTGAATGGGTTGGTTTTAGTTCTAGTTAAGAGGTGGTTCTGGGGTGCGGGTTTCTTCCTGTTCTGGATTTGTGTGCTTTGAACTTTCTATGGGTACCAGGAAGACTAATGGACATTTTTTTTTTTTTTTTTTGTATTTTCTTCCCCATGTATTTTATTTTGTATTTGCTTCTCTTGCAAAGGGAGAAGGGAAGGTATGTGGCTTGAAAGAAGTCAATGGTCAAAGATCAAAAATGGAATCAGACCTCTTATTACAATTCACCCCAATGCTTGATTGATGATGGATATGTGCCATGTCTCATTCCATTGAATTTGAATTTGTTTAGGTAAATTTTAGAAGCCATATGTTTATGTGGCAAACTACAATGAAAATGAGGAGACTTTGGATAGATGTGTGTATCGAAATGTTTTAGGCAGTTGTTGAGAGCTAAGAAGTGTTGGAGGATCCCCTGAGTATTTGCTTATAAAACTGAATGGTATTATTAACAAACTTACCTTGTTGTTTTATTTTCGGGTTATTTGAGCATCTTTCCCCGTAATTCCTATCTGCATATAGCCAAAGGTACATTTAAGGAAGCAGGCTGACCATTAGATTGGCTCAGGCTAGGCAATCATCAGCAGCTGAGGTCACCAGGAAGCATTGCCCCTCATGGGTGTCCAAAGGATTGGCAGTTTATTGCATGTATTTAGAGGGCATTTTGGATATTTCTTGGTTAGTATTTGTAAGGACCTATTTAGAAACTGTCCCTGCTACCCTTTCCCCAGAGGATTTACTTGGAGACAAGTCTCAGTAACCAGCTTCAGGTAACAAAGCCCAGATACAAAGGTGGGTCAGGCCAGGTGGAGACGTCTGATCAGTGGGGGGATGCATACTGTCTCCCTGGTTACCAAGGAGTATGGGCCCCGCCCTTTGGGAGCCTTTTGGGTGCCAATCCCAATCAAGGTGTAATAGGCTGGTTCAAATGTCTGCTAGGGTAAATTGTAACTCAGTTGGTCACCTAGCATCACTGTGGAGTTTCCTGTATGTGTTACAATCTCATTGGCCACCTGTGCGTGGCCAGGCCCGCCCGCATGGCCTTTGCCCTTAAAAGCTAGACTGTGAAACAGAGAAGCGTTGCCCTCTCTTGTAAGAGGTGCGGCCCCAAATGTTTGGTTAGATTCCTGATGCTTGGCACGAAATAAAGCTTTGCTTGACCTTCGCTTTGTATCACTTTCACTCCTTTAATCACAGACCCATTATTGGGGCATGACAGTATTCATGATAAGTATTTTCTGACTGGAATATGGGTACTTAGGGTGACCCATAAGACTATAAGTAGGGCAGGCATAATGTGCAGGATTATAGTTGGTTTCTATTTACCAAAGTTGGTGGTGGGGGGGACCAAAAATAACCATGGAGAACTCCAAAGCTGAATTGGTTGATACATTGTTCAGTTTCTCTATATCCTAATTGGTTTTCTGTGTATTTGTTGATTACTGAGGATTGTTGAAGACTTTAACAATGATTGTGGCTTTCTTTCCTCCTTTTTTACAGTTTTAGAAGTTTTTGCTCTATATATTTTATAGTTCTGGTGTTAGATATGTACATATTTAGAATGGGTGTATCTTTTTGGCAAGTTAAACCTTTTATCATTATGTAATATTATTCTTTATTCATAGTAATATTTCTTGTTCTTAAATCTACTTTGATACTATGTTGGTGTGTGTGTGTGTGTGTGTGTGTGTGTGTGTGTGTTGATAATTATTTTCTTGGTGTTTTCTGAGGTCTGGGAACTGTGGTTACTTTCTTGATTATTTTGGAAACTTCTCAATTGTCAATTGTCATCTCTTCAAATAATTTTGTCTACCCCATTCTCTCTCTTATTTTGCAATTCTAGTAACAAGGGTGTTGGAATGTTATATATTATCCCACAATACTTACATACTCTACTAGGTTTATTTTTTTCTTTTTAAAGCAATTTCTATTGACATATTTTCAAATTCACTGATTATTTCCTTCACTTCATGAAATCTGCTAATAAGTCTATGGATGCCATTCTTCATCTTGTTACTATGAATTCCACTTTAATTATTTTTATTCCATTGTATCTTATTTTTTTTTTAGATCTTTTAACATATTAATCACAGATATTTAAAATTTCTTTTCCAACACTTGAAACTCTAGGATCATATCTGAGTCTGGTTGTATGTATTGCTTTAACTCTTAACATTGTGTGTGTTCTTTTTTCCTTGATTCTTTGTATGTCTTCTAATATTTGGTAGAAAGCTGAACATTTGTTTTAAGATAGAAGAAATTGAGATAATTAGTATTTATAGCTATAAAAGGGCATATTTTTGTTGTTGTTGTTGTTGTTGTTGCCAGGGCTTTATTGAAACAGTGAGTTAATCATTTAAAATTTGAGTTAGGGGGTACCTGGGTGGCTCAGTGGGTTAAAGCCTCTGCCTTCAGCTCAGGTTATGATCCCAGGGTCCTGGGATCAAGCCCCACATCTGGCTCTCTGCTCACTGAGAAGCCTGTTTCCTCCTCACACTCTCTCCTCTGCCTGCCTCTCTGCCTACTTGTGATCTCTCTCTGTCAAATAAATAAATAAAATCTTTAAAAATAAAAAAAAAAATAAAATTTGAGTTAGTTTTGGGTTTTATTGTTGCTGTAGTTATCCTGTCACACGCCAGTTTTCATATTCCTCTAGTATAATCGTGCATGTAAGGTGTAGGTTGGTTGGCCAGAGGTTTTGTTTTGTTTTCAGTTTCCTCCCTCAACTGTAGGTATCCCCTCTATACCTCTCCCACAGACAAGACCTATTTCCTTGCTCTTGATACTTCTCTAATAGTAGCTTACATGGTGTGCATGTACCACAGCTAAACAAGTGCTTATGCCCCGTCTTTCCCTGACCACTTTCCTCTTCTCTTGGATTTCAAGTTAATTGTTTGTATGACAACCCCAGCTGTCTCATGGTTTCAGTAGGAGTTTCGATTTTTCAGGTTATTAAACATTTTATTGTAAGAATAGGAATGTTTCTCTTTCAACATTTTAAGAGGGAATCAGAAGTCAAACATATTTTTAAAAATTGAACTTATTTCCTAAATCTCTGATTAAAAAACTCACCATATTTTTTGAGATACAGTCCATATATGGACTAATAATATATCCTCGGTCTAGAATTTATATTATGACTCTGGGTGCCACTTAACTACATAAGAAGTTCTTTTTAAAATTTTTTTTTAATTTGCGTAAAGTTAGCATACAATGTTACATTAGTTTCAGCTGTACAACATATTGACTCAACAAGTTTATACATTATGCTATGCTCACGGCAAGTGTAGCTACCCTCTGTTGCCACACAATGCTATGACCATATCATTGATTATATTCTTTATGCTGTGCCTTCTTAGTTATTCTGTAGCTGGAAGCTACAGAAGTTGGTGAATGCTGTGAAGTGTGTAAACCTGGCGATTCACAGACCTGTACCCCTGGGGATAAAAATATATGTTTATAAAAAAAAAATAAAAAAAAAATGTCTCCCATGCCCCTTCACCCATTTTGCTTATCCCTCCACCCCTCTGGCAACATTAAGTTTATTGTCTATGTTTATAAAGTCTGACTGTGCTTTTTGTTTATTCATTTTTTTTTTAGAGTCCATATATAAATGAAGTCAGATGGTGTCTATCTTTTTCAGTCTAAGGAAGATGTGGGTTCACATGCACGCATGTAACACACACACACACACACACACTCTCTGGAATATTACACAGCCATAGAAAGGATGAAATTGTGTCATTTACAATATCATGAATGGACCTAGAGAGTATTATGCTGAAAGAACTTTTCTATTTTTTTAATTTCTTAATTTTTTAATATAAACATATAATGTATTATTAGCCCCAGGGGTACAGGTCTGTGAATCTCCAGGTTTACACACTTCACAGCACTCACCATAGCACATACCCTCCCCAATGTCCATAACCCTACCCCCCTCTCCTACTCCCCTCCCCCAGACCCCCTCAGTTTTTTTTTGTGGCATTAGAATCTCTTATGGTTTGTGAGAGAACTTTTCTTAATGACTCTTTTTCTGAATTTACTTGGTACTATACTGAAAGAAGACAATGACTGTCTTACCTGAATTTAATTTAATTTAATTTAATTTAATTTAATTTCAGAGAGAGAGAGTGTGTGCAAGCTGGGAGAGGGGGACAGAGGGAGAAGGAGAGGGAGAGAGAATCACAAGCAGACTCCACACTCAGCATGGAGCTAGATACAGGGCTCAACCTCATGACTCTGAGATCATGCCCTGAGTCGAAATCAAAAGTGGGATGTCTAGTTGACTGAGCCAACCAGTGCCCCCAGAATTTTATTTTAGTTTAACAAATAGTGAGACTATATTCTGTGAGTGGTTCTGTGAAACTTGGCAGTTCTGGTAAGGAGTTGATATTTATTTTCTGAATATAATAGAGACAAACTATAAATGTATTTATTTTCCTATCTTTATAGATAAAATAAATACTGAACAAGTGGTTTACCAAAGCTCATTTAAATACTTGGTAAGATGGACTTCAGTGAGAAAGCTTATATTTTTCAGGTTACATGTAGGGATCTCTTCTGCCAGCAGCAACTTTGAGACCCAGAAATCTTTTTCTATCAACTCCTTCAACATCAAACGGACATGACACACAGTGGTGGGACCTTGAGCCCATGCGCATGCTAGACAAATCATTCCCCTAGTCTAAGTTAGAATTGGCATTTGACCCCACTGAACCATTCATTCATTATCTCTGTCCCTGAAATTTGGAATTGGATTGCTGGGAATTCTCCCTTGACATGTGGCTCTGGATCTTGGAGTGTATGTATTATGTCTCTTAGAAGAGATAGAATGGTTTATTAACAGACAGTACTGTTTTTCTTAAGTTCATTTAAAAGGAAATTTTGTGATGCTTTCAGAAACCAAAAGGGGTGTTTTACTAATGCGTTAATATTCTTTGTCATAGCAGTCTAGGATTAGAAATCAGTGCTGCAACAGTAAACTATGAGACAATGTGTATGAAAAGAAAAAGAAACAGATTTTAACTGATGAAATCTTAAGAGGTTATTAAAAATAGGAAAGAGAGGTATAAAGGGGCAAAATCCTTTAAAAGAAAATGTAGTAGATAATACAGAGGGCTGTTATTATCCCACTTCTATTTGTCTAACCATCCTAAACCTCTTGATGGGCACATGTACTCTTAAAGCTCTCTGGGAAAACACAGATTATTTCAAATGCCATTCACCTCTTCACATTTTAGAGGCTACAAACAATTGGCTATGATTGAAATCTTTCCAGGCTACAGGAACAATAACCAAATACAATGACAATGTACATAATGGGCATACAAGAAACATCATTGTTAAGTTTTCATGTGATTTGAATTGAGATGTTAATTCTAATCATCTGCTTTTATAAAAAGGTTTGTTTGGATCTTTTTTTGTCTGTTTTTTTCCCCCATTGAATGTTGTTTTCTTTTCATTACTGTGCATGTTTTATGAGTTGTGATTTATTTGTGTGTGTTAGATTTGATTTATTTCTGTGGTACTCTACAGTTTTTAAAAATCTGATTAAAAAATGAGGTTTGGGATTTAAAATCTGTGCTCTTTCTTGTTAGTTCTCCCACCAATCTTTGATGACCTTGACCAAACAGCGATCTAATGGTATTCACTTACGTTCTGCTATCCCGTGTAATTTGGTACCACTCTAGAGGCAGAACAATTCTCATTCTATATTGTCTGCCTCATATTTTGCAGTTTCTATCCCTCAGCATCAACATTTCTCTTAAGATGACTGGTTTGAGGCAATGAAAGGACAAAAATACTCCAGTTTTCTGAAATAATTTATGTACAGATAAGATAAAGAGATAAAAGCCAGATATGGCAGTCAAGGCACATTGTTTTTAATGATCCACTGTTATTTTTCTGTACCTTTAACCCATGTATTTTTTCTTTTAGCCAGAAATAAAGGAGTCATTCACAAGGAAAAGTGGGGAAATACGCAGCACCAAGTCCTCTTGGTAAATCCATCAAAGATTAGGAGAGGGCGATTTCAAGAAAATTTGCATGTGAGCAGAAACATTTCCATTAGATATGCAGTCATATATGCATTTGTATAAAGCCTGTGTGTTTGATAATTAATGTCCACAGGAAGATGAGAATAAGAAAGATTTTTGTTTTCTCGAATCCATTTTAAGAAAAGAGAATCCTCCAGAAGTCCATGTCTATGGTGAGTGTCAGGATTTGTGAGCCTAAGGTCTCTCTCAGTGGCTCTAATTTTCTGATTTCAGAGAAAGAAACCAGCTGCAGGAGAGAAACCAGCTGTAGGCAGCTCACAATGCAAACATACACATCCACACTTCTTTCTACATGTATTTCCAGTTGTCCCCTACACTTCTAGCTTCAAAAGTGAGGACACCAAAACCAGATAAAGACGAGTCTATGTTTATGAATAGGAATACTTAATATTGTTAACATTTCAGTTCTTCCAAACTTAACCTATAGATTTGAAACTCTTCCACTCAAAATTTCAGCAAGTTCTTTTGTGGATATTAATAAACTGATTCTAAAGTTTATATGGCAAGTCAAAGGACTCAGAGTAGACAGCACAGTGCTAATGAAGAACCAAGTCAGGGGACTGACACCAACCAACTTTAAGGCTTAATATATAGCTCCAGTAGCTAATACAGTGCCAGATTAGTGAATGAATAGACAAACAGATCAATGAAACAGAATGGAGAGGCCAGGGGGACTTTAAGGATAGTGGAACTATTCTGTATGAAACCATAATGGTGGATACATGACATGATGCATTTGGCAAAACCCATAGAACCGTACAAAGGTGAACCTTGTTGTAAACTGTGCACTTTAAGAACTGAAATAATGGATTGATATTATTTAATTAATTATGACAAATATACCACACTGATGGAATACATTAATAATAGAAGAAATTGTGGTGGGGACATATGGCACCTCTGTATTATCTGCTCAGTTTTTTTTTTTTTTTCTCCTGTATATCTAACATTGTTCTTATTAAATCTAACACAGCCTATCAATTTAAAAAATGTGAGGGCATAAACCAGAATTGTGGGGGTTGTTCTTAATACTTTCATCTCCATATCCATTCTGCATCCAATCAGTCCAAGGAGTCACTGTCCTAAATTACTTTCAAATTCATTTGCTTTTCTTTTTAACTATGTTGGCCATTTTCTGGCACAGATCATCATTATATATACATGGATTTTACAACACCTTCCCAGCTGGTTTCACTTGCCTAATGTTCAGTGTTCCAATTCATTCTTTAAAATGTTGGCAGAGTGGTATTTTTAAAAAATTTTTTATTTTATTTACTTATTTTTAAGATCTTATTTATTTGTCAGAGAGAGAGAGAGAGAGAGCACACAAGCAGCAGAGTGGCAGGCAGAGGCAGAGAGAGAAGCAGGCTCCCCCAGGGAGCAAGGAGCCTGATGCGGGGTTCAATCCCAGGACACTGGGACCATGACCCGAACTGAAGGCAGCAGCTTAACCGACTGAGCCATCCAGGCGTCCCCAAAATGGTATTTCTTTAAGACGAAACATATCATGTCATTAAAACTCTTTTTTTAAACTCTTTTTTAAAAATTTAATTTCAATTATCCAACATATAGTACATCATTAGTTTTAGATGTAGTGTTCTATGATTCATCAGTTGCATATAACCCCTAGGGCTCATCTCATCACGTGCCTTCCTTAATGCCCATCACCCAGTTACCCCATCCCCCCACCCACTTCCCCTTCTGCCACCCTCAGTTTATTTCCCAGAGTCAAGAGTCTCTCATGGATTGTCTCCCTCTCTGATTTCTTCCCATTCTGTCTTCCCTCCTTTCCTCTATGACCCTCTGTGCTGTTTCTTATATTATCATATTATTCATTCATATGTGGAATACGCTGCTTAAAACTCTTCACCGGATTTCTATTTCCCACCTTCTTTCCGTATCTTATAAGAAGTTTTATTATTAGGGCGCCTGAGTGGTTCAGTGGGGTAAAGCCTCTGCCTTCAGCTTGGGTCATGGTCTCAGGGCCGTGGGATCGAGCCCCGCATTGGGCTCTCTGCTCGGCAGGGAGCCTGCTTCCTTCTCTCTCTACCTGCCTCTCTGCCTACTTGTGATCTTTCTCTGTCAAATAAATAAATAAAATCTTAAAAAAAAAAAAGAACCTTTATTATCTAGACATTATTTATCTTTCAGTTATTCTCTCTGACTACATTCTTTCTTGCCTTTTAGACTCAACTTATAGTGAACTTTGCAGAGTTCTACCAGTGCTGTACTCTTTATGGTCTTCAGTCTTAATATCTGATGACCCCACTGCTTGAATACTTTCCTTGCCATTTTTCTTTTCTTTCTTTTTTTTTTTTTTTTGGCCTGCTTTATATTTTATCCCTTGGAATTTAGTTGAAATATTACACCCCCTAGGAATCTTTCTATTCCTTACAAACTGAGCTAAATATTCCTCGTAGGTTACCTCAGATTTTCCTTAATGTGATATGCGAACTTCTTGCTTGCTTCTCAGTATCTCCATTTGATCATTACTCTGGGAAGACAGAGTCACATTTACATTTTGCATTGAGGTCTTCCCAGACCCTGTAGTATAACAAACTCTCCATTACAGTCTTCTAAAAAACAAAAACAAACCATTTGGAATTAGTCCTAATAATGTCTTACAGTTAAATTCATGTCATTAATGAAAAGATAGCCCCCAAATACACAGACCCCACCCCCCATGTATACACCTATATATGTTAATTGGGTGTGTCTAATGGAAGAAAAGAAATATGAACAAAAAGATTTAGATCAAGGATTATAATATTAAGTTCTGATTTCCCAGGATATTCCTTGATTTTGGTTTTATTGAGATGTAATTCACATACTATATAATGGACTCATTTAGATTATACAGCTCAGTGATTCTTAGTATATTCAGAGTTGTGCAACTACCACTGCAATTAGTTGTAGTACGTTTGCACTACCACCCTTTAGCCTCATCCCTCAATCTCTCAGGTCCCCCAAGCTCTAGGCAACCACTAACCTACTTTCTGTCTTTATAGATAACCCTATCTTAGACATTTCATATAAATGGAACCATGTAATACATAGTCCTGAATGCCTGTCTTCTTTCACTTGGCATAATGTTTGCAAATTTTCTCCATGTTGTTCAAGTAATTTTTGATAGCTTTAGCTATAGATCTCGGAAGTTTTCAACAACAGAGCAAGCCAAAATATATCCAAATCAAACCTAATCCACTATTTGAAACAACTTTGAATATCATAATTGACATCCTATTGGCCAATGTACATTTTACCAAATATATTTTATATGAGAAAATTCAAGGTTTATTACCAGTTATGAAGAGTTTTATTCTTTTTTTTTTTTTTTTTTTTTTTTTTTTTGACAGAGAGAAAGATCACAAGTAGGCAGAGAGATAGAGGGAAGCAGGCTCCCTGCCAAGTAGAGAGCCTTATGTGGGGCTCAATCCCAAGGCCCTCGGATCATGACCTGAGCCAAAGGCAGAGGCTTTAACCCACTGAGCCACCCAGGCGCCCCAAGAGCTTTATTCTTCAGACTAGCTTGTCATTTGGGGTTTTGCAAAGGTACGTTATATGCTTTTATAGCATATAAGATGCATATTTTTCTTCATTGGAGTTTACTTGAGTATACCATAGAATAGAATACTAATGACAAATAGGTTGTGTTGAGTCTATAAATATATCTATAGTTATTGAAACTATTTAAATGTATGTCTCAGGAATATTATTTGATTGAACCTTGCTCCATTCAGAAAGAATTCAGCATGCTTCTGAAAACATAAAGGCTGCCTTTGTTTGACATGATTTGTATTATCTTCTTCCAACAGTTGGTGATGAAAACATAGGGAATAGCCTTAAAATACTGATAAAATACACATTTATACTTTAGAGCACTTATGAACAGTTGATTTGCTGCTGATAAAAAAAAAATATTAACAGCTCCAGTTTGCTTCATTATGTGTACAATAAGGTAGCTAATGTTCTTCTCCTTCCTTTTGTAGAAATGGCAAATGAAGATTTGCATTCAGGGTAGAGCTTCCTCTTGGGGAAGTAATAGAAGCCTAGACTGACATTCCCTAAGCCCCAAACCTTGTTAAAAGTGGTTTCAGTCCTGGGGACCTAATGCACTGATTGCTTCCCTAGAAGGAGTCTCCTTGCTTGCTCCATTTGGTCCGATTACGGAAGGTCTAATTACATCTCTTATGCTGTTCAGTTTCACAGGAGGTTCGGGAAGGAAATTAGGGGTATTAGGGAGTGGGATTAGGGGTGTGTAACACATACAACACACACACACACACACACACACACACACACACACACACACACACACACACACATTGTGGGTTTTAAGAAATGAACTGGTGACCAAACTAGAGTATTTGTGAGATCATATCTAACCTATAGAGTGTGTTACTATAACAAGACAAAATGGAGATAGTTCCAATTCTATATGATTGCTCAGGCAACAGGGAACCAATTACACTGTCAAAATCTGAGATACTAAAGCTTAAAAGCCCCAGAGGACTTTTTGCAACTTTTTTTTTGTCATCAGTAAAAGGGCAAGTAACACTTTTTTTTTTATCCTGTTGTAAAGTGTCACTTACATTCTGAGCTCCCCAAAACCTTTCTGAGCACATTCTTTGCCTGCATAGTGCAAACAGTATATGCTTATGCTATGCTTTTGTATCACCTAGAAGAAGACTGTTATCATGGCCTAATAGAGCTCAAAATGGAAAGGCAGAGGGGGTAGAAGGGAGGCTCATTATTTTTTAAATGGCTTCACTTTTCCCATAGGAATCCTATAGATCCCACTTAGCAGAAGCTCATTCTAGCACTGATTAAGTGGGAAATACACAGAATCTCAAAAGGTCAGACCTATAATCAGCTGTCCTCAGGGGTTGATATGGAAAACTTCTTAATCCAACTTGAATTTATTGCCATCTTATAACAAAGTACAGAAGATGATATGACATTAGAAAAGAAAGGCATATATATACATATACATATATATCTTACATATTTATATATATGCAAATGCAGATATGTGTGCATATGTATGTGTGTGTAATAGAAGATTGCCTACCTAAACTACCAGTAATGTGGTTTACCTGAATTATTTGATTTCTTAGGCATTCTTCTCTATAGTGTTTTTACTTTATGTTGTTGATTTATTTTATATTCTTAAGAGAGTTTGAAATTATAACAAATAAAATTTACGTGGAAATGGCCTTGTGTTTGTAAGAAACGATTCACAAATTATAGACTCTAAAAAAGGGTATGTAGAAGAAACAGGATAACAGAAAAAGAAGAAAACAAACACAATTCTTAATGCATTTCCAAACTGTGTGCAAGCCTGTGATAAACACTTCTCTGTGGGAAGAATGTACTTGTGGAACCGGATGGCTTCAGCTGGACAAAGCTTGGTTTCTTGTCTCTTGAAATACATTTTTACTTATTTTAGTGAAGAATTATTAGTCAATATTTCATTAAAAAAATGACTTTGGTCAAAAGCTGAAGGATTTTTGCTCATCACACCTTAAAATGGCATCTCTATTTATGTCCTTACATAAATTTGTAGTCGTTTCTATCACCTTTATGCTGAGAGTAGCACCCAAATACAAAATGTTAAATCAGTCATGAACCTTCCTGCTTGCTTATCTGTGTGGAAGAAAATAGATTGTTCTCCTCTCCTCTCCTTGTTCCAAGTAGTTATTAAGTTAAGCCTGGAAGAAAATTGACCTTGGAGTTGTCTTGAGCTGTGGGATTGAGAAAAGGTGTGAAGGCTTTTCATTAAAACAGGACTCCATCCCTCTAGTTCCTGGGAGACAAGTGATGTCAAGGAAGTGGTATGAGAGGTAGAGTGGCATTTCTTTTCCCTAGATGAGTGGCTTTTCCTTTTCTGGTCTTACGAAAATGCTGTCATTCCTATCTTTTCCAACTTCCTGGAGAAGAGTAAGAAAGGAAGAAAGAGAGAGACAGGTGTTTCCTGTTTCTTTTGATGGAAAAGCTGGCAGACCACATGCAGCAAGTGGAGACAATGGAGAAAGGAATGTTTCTGTCTCTTTGTAGTTCTGAATAGGACACAGTGAGTAAAGTGGCTCCTCTGTTGGAGAGCACAGCAGCTAGGAAGTGTTGGGGGGTGGTCATTGTGAAGGGGGAGGTGCTCCCAGGGGACAGGAACATACCACTGATTGCACCTTTGGAAATGGGAGAAGGGATTGGCTAGGAGCACAGGGCATGATTCATACGGCTGGACTTGAATCTCAGCATATGGCCCTGGGAAACTTGGCTTTTCTGGGCCTCTCTTTTTTTGTGTGCAACAGGGGGATAATAATTGTAACAGTTTCAAAAGTTTTGAGGCAGAGGAGAATTAAGTGAAATGATGAGTAAAGATTGATGAGCAGAGTGACCAGCACTTAGTAAGTGCGCATTAGAAGCCAGTGGCTGATCCTGTTTATGTTGGGAGATTATAAAAGCTGGTAAAAAAAAAATTCTTCTTGTCTTAATCAACAATGATGGTGACGAGAAAGTGTGACTGGGTGTGTTTGCCAAGAGGCACAAATGTTTTGCCTAATTGACTCAAATATGTCACATATTTCGCTCTACTCTGGGATGTCCCTATAAGGAAATAATTAACTGATGAAGAAAAATTGAGATGTTAGTGTAGGTTACGTAGAAGTGTGTGTTGCACTTCCATTCCTAATCAAGTGAGGACTGGCTTCTGGTGGGAAGATGATCTTGAGCTGAAATGAATGCTTTGTTATAAACATCCAGGCAACATATAGTTTTACTTAAACATGCACAGAACTTTCAAGAGTTCCATGGTTCTGAAATGAGCTGAAGAATTTTGGATACTGGCTGCTGTAAGGTATCTTTGAAAAGTTCTCCACAAATATCCCCATCACCAAAAAAGGTACGAAGATTCAGCTAGACTCTTGGTTGACAATCTTTTGTATCTAACTGGTATGGAGATTGGTTGTTTTAAAAAGCTATAAAGAATATTGACAGGTCAAATAGAGTCCTTTTTTGTTAGTATTTTTGCCCTGAAAAAGTAATTATTTATGACAGTGTGGGCAGACTGGGAATCTTAAATCAGCATTAATTTTTACCAGGTAGGGAAAATATAGTGCACATTTTCTGTAATCCGTGCCAATTAGGCCAGTTATTTGAGGAATCAACATTTGTATAACCAACAAATTATTAAATTGCATTTTCATATTTTCAAAAGTAACTTTAAGTTGTAAAAAGTAAAGAGCACTATGGGTTTTTATTATTTTATTAATAAAGAAAAAATTCCTTAAATGCCATTCTCCTTCATTTAAATGTATTATATTAAGTATAAGCATAATATATCATAAGCAAGTCTTAATTTTCATGTATTTATTGAAGGCCCACTATGTAATAAGCACTGTTCTGAGTACTGGGATTTAATGGTGAATACACCTTATGAGGTCTTATTTGCTAATGGAGGGAGACAATGTGTATATAAAGGAATAAACAAGGTTGGTTATGTTTGTGATAAAGGAAATCCAGTGGGCTTGGAAGTGCTGCTTTAGGGAAATATTTTTTTTAAGAAGCCATTTGAGCCGAGACATGAAGAATGGAAGGATGCTGGTCATGCAAAGAAACTATCAACTGTAAAAAGCTCAGTGTGTCTGTAGGAGGAAAAAGGTGCTGAGCATGGCTGGAACCTAGAAAGGAGAGGGAGAGTAGTACCTGAGGCATGGCTACTAGAAAGAGGCAGGGCTAGATCAAATAGGCACTAGAAGCCATGACAATGTTTAGAATTTAGAAGCCACTGAGGTGTGTGTGTGTGTGTGTGTGTGTGTGTGTGTGTGTGTAAAAGAGAGACGGGGGTGCAGGAGAGAGAGATTCAGTTGGGACAAATGAATTACTGGTTTTACATCTTGTTTTACCTTTATTTTGGCATACACACAGAACTACACATAACTGAAGATCTTAAACAGTTGGGAAAAATGCACATTTTAGGTGATGTTCCTCTGTTGAATCAACCATGCTACTTGAGAGAGAGAGAGATTTTACACACACGCGCACACACACACACATATCTTTATAGTCCCTTCTTTAAGCAGGACGTGACCTTGCCTAATTTGCATTTGAAATGTACAATTTAATTGTAAGATGAACAATGGACTGTGGAAAGGCAAAACTGGAAGCAGGGGAAACAATTAAGAGGATGTTGTAGTATCCTCAGGAAGGGATGGTGGTGGCTTAAAATAAGGTGGGAGCTGGAAAGATAGTGTCGTATATATATATATATATAAAGCCGTGTGTGTGTGTGTATAGTATATTTTGAGAGGTAGAGTCAATAGGACTCATGATGGATTGAATGTAGGGGTTGAGTCACAGGAAAATTAATGTGGGTTGTGGTACAAAATAGGCAGGGAGCTGGTGGGTGTTTAACATGACAGACCTTTGCTGCAGCAAAACACTCTGGCCTTCCATAAATCACTGTAGCATGCAACATCAGGAATTCAGAAAGACCAAAAAACTCCATTAGCACTGAACCATAGCATCTCTGTAATAGACATATTTAACAAAATGACATTAGTGCTATTCATTTTTCTTGTTATGCATATTTGAGAAAGCAGGCCAGAGAAATACAAAATAGTACATATGGTGGGATCACATTGTTACTGAGAATACAGGAGGAAAAGTGAAGCAAGAACAGGCTGTTTACAGAGGTGAGGGGCAACTGCACTCTGTTCCCTCAAACCCTCAGACTCGTTGTGCTGTCTTCTAGGCGGGGCTGTAGCATGATTTCTGATGGGGTACGTTCACTGCTGTGGCTCAGGAGAGAGGGGGCAGCTGATGTTTCCTCTGTGGCAGTGTTTTTCAAATGATGGACATGACCCTCTAGTGGGGAATAGAATAAAATTAGTGAGAATTGACCAGCACTGGGAAAAAAGTTTAACAGAAAACATCATAGGGGCATCTGGGTGGCTCAGCCGGTTAAACGTCCAACTCCTGATCTCAGCTTGGGTCTTGATCTCAGGGTCATTGAGTTCGGTCCCCACATAAAATAATAATAATAAATTTTTAAAAAATGAAAATATTATAGTGCCTTTTCTAGTATTTTGTGAATTCCTTGTTTTTTCATTTATATCTGTCTATCTAGAACTATATATCTATATAGCTCGATCTAGTTTATAGTTTCTGATATCTAGTTTATATATGTATATATAAATATATTTATGTATCTATATATAGATATAGTTTGTAGAGAGCTATCTATCTATGTATCTATCTGTCTGTCTATGGATAGGTGAACGTGTCACAGTGCAAAATGGATTCATTATGTTGAAAAGAAACCACAGGCCCAAAATGGAGTCACTCATGTTAGGACCTTCATATCATCAAACCAAGACTTAATCTTAACCTAAATGCAGTTTCAACCCTGCCATCACCCCCAGAAGGTAACCATTATCCAATGAACCTGGAATTTCCTAGTTAACACTGTGAGATTTACTGATGGACCCTTTCTGTTCTGCTTCAGAGGATGGCCTTGCCTCAAACAATGGATTCTTTGATAGTAATTCCCCCCCACCCCTTTTCTACCTTTAAAAACTTTTCCCTTTCTGCAGCTAGGTAGAGTTTCTTTTGATTTACTTGGTTGAATTTTGTTATTTGACAATTATAATGAGTCTAGGTTAAAAAGAAGAGTTAGAAAGCTACTGCTCTCAGGCATATTCTCTCTGGGAAATCCCCAATTTCTTGCCTCAGTGTAACTCTTCAAAGACTTGGAATAGGGTTATTTGCTTAACCTCATCCACATTACATCTTTATGTCAGGCAGACACAGATGAATTGAACAGACATTTGAGATCAGTTACTTGGTAGGTGGTGGGTCTTGGAAAAGAGGCAGGAGACATAAAACCTACCAACAGACTAGGGAGATCAGATGAAAACAACAGTGCTCCATGCCAGTACTCAGAGGCATATTATCATTTGGGGAAGGATTGGCAAAATGAAGAGTGGAGGGCCTCATAGGTAATTTTTGCCTATGCCAGTTCTGCCTCTGTCCACCTTTGAATACTCAATGTTGTGAATGGGAGACTCATAACTGACACCCGAGGAATTTCTAGACGGGCAACATAAATGCCACTTCTTCTTGATGGAGATTTCAAGAAATTAGAAATATCACTGCATTATTTGTAGTTCTGCATCCTCCTTCTCCCGGCCAAACCTCATTTATTGGATTTGCACCATAGGCAATGCCTGCACCTGATTTCTTCATGATGGACAGACAAACCTTGTAGAATTGCTGACTGGTCAGAACAAAGCCAAATTGCCAAGCAAAAACAAAAAGAAAGAAGCCCTTCTAATTATAGACTGAACAGGTGTCCTTCTTCTCTCTTGGCAGTAACCAGGGAAAGGTTTAGAAGTTTTAGAACAAATAAAAAAAGCTGTTTGATTTTTCCGAACACCAGGGCACTTCTTTCAGACAGAAGTAGCAGGAGAGGACAGAGGTTCAAGTACCTGTTCCCTATTTCCACCCTTTCTCCTCGCGGGCTTTTGTCTCTTAGGGTGGTGCACTGAGTGCTCATCTCATGGGGCACCCCCTGAGGGTGCTGGGAGGTACTTAGTTATATGATACTTGTGATACATAGTACTGATATACGTAAGAAATATAATAATATACAAAACATTGTGATATATGATAAAAAAAACATTCCATATTTTTCTTTCCAAAAAGGGGCTTTGCCAGATAATTCTAAAACCTGGAGTTGAGACCATTGCTAACTTTAAAAAAACTTTTCTTAATGGGAGATGATAGTTAGAAAGATCCATTTCGTGCTTCTTGTTGTTTCTAAGTAAACCTCTGACCACTTTTTAAAGTTAGATTCAGAGAGGGATACCTGAATTGCTTAGTCAGTTAAGCCTCTGATTCTTAGTTTTGGCTCAGGTCATGATCTCAAGATTGTGAGATGGAGCCCTACATCCTTCTCTGGGCTCAGCCCCAAGCCTGCTTGAGATTCTCTCTCTCTGCCCCCCACCCCACCAGATAAATAAATAAGTCTTTAAAAAAAATAAAAGCAGTAATGCTTTTTGTTAGATTCAGAGAGAATAGTGTGGTACAGTTATTGGAATCAGTCTAAGGGAAGGAAAATGTTGAGTCTTTTATTAGTGAATATCAAACATGAAATTCAGGCCATATGCATAGTTGCAGGTGTTGCAATTTAAAACAGACTAAAATGTGCTCAGAAAAGGGGAAATGGGACAGTTTACACGGGAAGCAAATTATGTGAGAAACAATGAACACAAAATAAGCATTCTTTTTTTTTTTTTTTTTTTTAAGATTTTATGTATTTATTTGACAGAGAGAAATCACAAGTAGATGGAGAGGAAAGTATATGCTTTTATATTGCTGGCACTAGGCTAAAGTCTGAAGAGACAGCAAAAGCCTCTGAAGAAAGTTTAGTGAAAGGAAAAAAGAAGCTTATGGGGAGATGCGAATGTGGTCATCATATATTTTTTAGCATATTTATGTGGAGAGAGGCTGGATTAAACTTCTTTATGTCTCAGTTTCCTTATTTATTGAAAAAGAAGGAGAAGGAGAGAGAGAGAGTTTGACCAAACTGATACTTTTCAGCAGGAGTGGCCCAGATTTTGTGACGCTTAAAGCTTACATAATTTGAGGATCCTCTTTAAGAAATTAACTACTTATTGAGGATGTAAACTATGCCACAGCAAATTACTATGCTTAAAAAATTAGCAACTAGAAACTAGAAACATCCTAAAGTCCGGGGGGGGGGGGCGGTGGTGGTGGTGGTGGAAATGCCATTAAGGTTCTCACCGGTTCACTGCCTGACGCACGTCTATGATAATTTTTGGCCTACATTTTGGACTGCAGACTCTTTGAGCAAGTCTTCATGTTACAACGAGTTATAAGATACATTTCTATTTTTTTTATATAGAGAGAAAACAGAAAAGTAGACTAGGAAGATGCTTAGTCTTCTTGGTAGCATAGTCGATGAATGTTTTTGATCACTGATAGCTTAGAAACGCTTCCACAAAGCAAGACTTCGGCATCGTGCAGCTCGAATGTCCTTATCCTACCACTACTGCCGACCCGGTACAAAGGAGCTCCTTCCAGATAGGTCTGACTTTGATTTGTGGATTTCTTCGATGGAGCCCTGGCGTTTCTGTAAAAATGCCGTAGGTAGATCTTGAGTGGCTCTTCCCCCACCAGGCACAGATCAGGTGGTGGAGAGTGTTCTGCTCAAGTTTTGACTAGAGAAACTCTGCTCTCGCCAGCTTTATAAAATGGACTTCCACAGGGTAGCAAGGGAAGACTGACTTGGATGCAGGCACTAGAGAGACTCTAAAATAATACCAGAAAAAAGTCAGCCTGCTTTTTATTATCACCCTGTGTCAGCAATTCTGAATGATGTCAGTGAAAAAATAGTCCTCCGCCAAAAAGCTTTTGTTGGTTTGAGATCAAAATAATTGTTGCAGTTACTCTTAGGTTTTAATGATAGATATGTAGGCCTCAGATTGGCATGTTTTTATTATATACTGCAATGAACATTGTATTCTGCATGGAAGCTAATTTGGAAAACTCCCAGCCTTCAAAACACACCGACTGTTCCAGGAATTGGTTTCTAGAGTAAGTTCCTAATGGCTCTGAACCGTTCATGCTTGCCTTGGTCACAGTCTTTAGTCACTGTGGGATTACAGATTCCTGCAATGAAACAGTAGATTTGAAATAAACAATGTTGGTAGGGTGATTGCAAAGTCCAAGAACCAGAACTCGAGTCCCATCAGTTTTGTCATTCTATTTGACCACTGGAAATTTGTTTGAGTTCAAATTACAAAGCTGTGAAGCAGATTACAAATTGCAAGCTTGTCTTAGTGCACTCAGGCTGCTGTAACAAAATACCACAGACTGGGTGGCTTATAAACAACTCACATTCGTTTCTCACCGTTCGAGTGGCTGACAGTCCAGGATCGTGGCACCAGCAGACTCAGTGTTTCGAAAGGAACTCTTTGAAAGATAGTGCCTTCCCGCTGTGTCCTCATGTGGTAGAAGGGGGTAGGGAATCTCTCTGGAGCCTCTTTTAAAGTTACTGCTCCCATTTGTGAAGGCTCTTACCTTCATCTCCCAAGTCCTCACCTCCAAATATACTTTTGGGGATTAGGATTATAATTTATGAATTTTGGGGAGATGCAAACACTCATACCATTGCAGAGGAATATAATTTTTGGTGAATGAAAATTTTATTTCAATAATACATTCCTGAATTTGAATAATATCTCTAAAAATGAAATTTATTATTATTATTTTTTAAAATTTTTTTGGATCAGGGATCTGGGCTTAGTTTAGCAGGGGCAATGAAGCGGGGGATGGTTGTAGCTCAGGATCTCTCAGAAAGACACAGTCGAGCTGTGGTCAGAACTGCAGTCTCTTTTGAAGGCTCTGTTGGGGAAGGGTCTGCTTCCAAATTAAGTCAAGTAGCTGTTGGCAGGCCCTAAACAGGAGTCAGCAAACTATACTTTACAGGAGCACAGCAACGCTCATTAGTTTATATATTGTATATGGCTGTTTTTGCGCTACAGTGGCAGAGTTGACTACTTGTGTGTATTACGTTTTCTTATTTTCTGTATTTTTGATGCTGTGATATCTAGGGCTTTGCTGACCTTGGAGGGACAGCCCCTACTAGGGTTAGCTAATTCCCAGAGGTAATAAACAACTTGCCCAAGAGATCACCTTTGATATATAAACCAATCCATCCAGAGCCCATCCCTCCAACCATCTCCTTTTATACTCTAAGCCACTATCCCCTGGCCTAATCACTCCAGGCCCAGGTACTAGACAACTAGGGACAGCCCCTATGCCCAGATCCTGCCCACACTTTTCAAACAGTTCAATTCCTAAGGTTACTTCTTGGCCCATTTTTCTTGCCCATTTCTTCTCAGGAAAACTACCATAAAGGCTCTCGACCTGCAGTTCCCTTCTCTGACTGCTCCTCATTGTACCTACATACTTCCCTAAGTATTTCTGCATACCATGCTATATGAATATAATCAAAACTTTTATCTTAAATATCATTTTCATGTCTGTATGTCTTCCCACACCATATTAAAACAAATCCCATATACTATTAAAACATGGTAACACAAACTGTATAGCCCGCAAAGCCTGAAATATTTGCTATTTGGCCCTTTACAGAAAAAAGATGGCTGGCCCTTTGTCTAAAAGGTACCCTTCCAAGTTAATTCACATGGCTGTTGGCAGGCCCCAGGGGTTTCTAAGCTTCCTCACATGGCCCTCTTGCTAGGGGACCAACTGTTCCATATACAGGACTTTTAATATTAAAAGCAGGAAAGTTCTAGGAAAGGTTTGGCAGTTGGTCTCTCTGGCTAAACAGGGCAGCTAGTTTTTCCCCAAACTGGGCAGCTGGAGAGGAAGTGTCTTAAGGTGGCAGCCATACACCTTTGGTAACTTGTCCCAGAATTGAAATCCTGTCACTCCTGCAATATTCTATTAGAAGTAAATTAAATCCAGCTCATACACAAAGGGAGATCAGATAAGGCTATGAATACCAGAAAGCAGGGCTCATGAGGGGCCAAGTTAAAGCTGCCTACTATACCATCCTCTCTTGTCTCTTCACTACTACAGCAATAAATGAAAAGTATATTTTTCAGTTTTCAGTTTGTATGAAACATGAGTCAACATTTCTTGGTGCTATACTAGGTATAAAGGTCCATTAACACAAGAAGAGATCAAATGAATCTGAAATGCGTGAATCATGCTTTGTGTGGCAAGGGTATGAGATCATGATAAAATGTGAGATTTAATCTCTACCCCAATAATTAGTGTTTAACTGCTTATATTACTAGTATGAACCTCAGTGAAAACACACTACTCAAATTTCCCTATGGATTCAGCAGTGCTTGCAATTATAATTATCTCTTTAGTGTACATCAAACACGATGCATCCTCAGCTATATTTAAGAAATATATTGCCATCTGTATTTAAAATAGATTGGTTCATAAAAGATCCTTTCATTGATACATTTCCCTCATTTTTTTCTCTTTTTCAATTTCTGTCCTTTGTTCTAGAAAAGAGATCATTAGCTGAATGATTACTTAATAAGCATCTACATTCTAATTATGATTTTTCCCTTAATGTGGGTAATCTTTCCATTCATTTCTTTCCTTTTAGGAACATCTGCTTGAAAACATAATCTTTATTTTTAAGAGATCATCTGTCCCTGTAGTTCCTTTCCCTCTTGAAACTCTAGTCTTGAGCTCTGATATCACCATCAGTTGCTATGGAAATTATGATGATGCTACGGAGAATTATGACTTCATGCCAGGGAGTAGCAGTGGGAAGCCCACCATTCAAGAAAAAAAATTGTTAACCTTCTTGCTGATTTTAAAATGAGTGGGAAGGAACTACACTCAAGGAAGAAAACTAGTTTCTTCAGGTGTACTGTTTAGTGTTTTTACCTGATTTTGAAGAATTTACACCATTCAATCTATGATTTTTCTAATGAGTCACTAAGTTTGTCAAACTTTCAGGGACCTTTTATTCAACGTATCTAAACTCTGCCCGTGTCTATATGCAGTGGGTGATGGAATTGTGAATGAGCTGGTATTGTCATTTCAGTCTCCTTAATGATAAATACCAATCTTCATAGTCCTACCCATCGCTGGGCAGTGCCCAAAAATCATTATGAGGGCAAAACAAATGGACTCAGAGTGCTACATTTCATGTGTTTCATAAGCATACACAGCCTCCATCTGAAATGGATACCAAAGCACTGAGCAACTCATGTTAATTTGAATTCTGCTGCATAAAACATGAAAAGAGAGTCAGCTTCCAGAACAGCAATGTTATTTATTGCAGAGAGAAAATGCCATATGGAAAGGGAGCCCAGAGACCAGGATTCTGGGTTTATCTGCTCCTTGGCTTCAGTCTATAACCTTGAGCAATTCATGAAACCTCCCAGGGCCTCCATTTCATGGGAATGGTGATAGTAATAGGAAAACCTCTACTACAATTGCTGCCCAGGGATCCTCTAAGAATTAATGAGATAGTGTCTACAGAGCATTTTGAAACCCTTAGACAAAATGAGAAAGATAACTAAGAAACATTTTAAGATATTTTAAATCAGGATGAGACTCCAATTTGGACTTTTTTAAAGGTGGCCTGCGCACGGCTGATTTATTCCTTAGAAATTCAAAGGTAACAAAGTAATCGAGCTGAGGTACACTACAGATTTTTAAATAATCCAATTATCTTTATCCATTATGAGGTTGATTCTGGTAAACCAAACTAATTTCTGTTTATGATGAGGAAATATGAAGGAAATTGTGTTAGGCAAAAATGGCCAAAATGTAATTTATTTCCCAGCCAAATATTATCTTTCAATTCACTTTTGCTTCAAAGGTGTCTATATTGAATGTTCGCAGTTCAAATATTCAGCCAGTATTTTTTTAGCTGTCATTTTATTGCTTTGTTGTGAGGAAGTGCTTTTGAATTTATATAGAATTGAAACATATCTGGTTAATATTTTTTAAATATTTAACATATAAAAGTTGTTTCAAGTAGTAATAATAAAGGAGTACTCATTTCACCTTACTGTCGTTAGTTGTCTAGCAACTTCAATTTCTAAAGAGTGTATTTTTTTTAAGATTTTTATTTATTTATTTGTCAGAGATCTCAGGTAGGCAGAGAGGCAGGCAGAGAGAGAGTGGGGGAAACAGGCTCCCTGCTGATCATGACCTGAGCAGAAGGCAGAGGCTTTAACCCATTGAGCCACCCAGGTGCCCCCTAAAGAGTGTATTTAAACACTGATTGTATTTTAGGAGCACATGAACAGCCATTTCATAATCATAATGTAGATATCTAATTAATTAACGTAAACTATACTAATGGTATGTGGGGAAAAGCAGCTTAAAAATCATTATATATAGTATAACTTGTGTGCATTTTTAATAGTACTAGAAAAAAGGTTTTTAAGTCTATATGTGGGAGTATTTATATTGGTTATCTGTATAGTGGATGTCAAGAATTTATTTTTTAAAAATTTTTAAAGATTTTATTTATTTATTTATTTATTTATCTATCTGAGAAAGAGAGAGAGATAGCAAGAGAGAGCATAAGTGGGAAGGAGGAGCCGGCACACTGCTGAGCAGAGAGCCCATGTGGGGCTCCTCCGAGGACCCTGAAATCATGACTGGAGCAGGCACCCCTGAATTTCTTATTTTCTTTAAATAACTTTTGAGTGTCCAGATATTTGCACAGTAAGCAAAAAATAAAGCTAATTTTATTTTAAAGATTAAAATAATTTCTGTAGATGGAGATGTTCTCTTTCTCCCTCTTCTCAGGGTTTTGTAATGAAGGTAAAAGTACTTTGGTGATTTGTGAATTGCTCTGCAAGTGTGTATTGTTGGTGATATTATACTCCAAATTTCAAGCCCTTTAAAAATGAAGACTATTTCTCTATTCGTTCCAGGAATATCCTTGCACTGCAGCTGTGTAAAAATATTTTCTTCATTTGGAAACCAACCCAAGATCACTTTTATATAAGTTAGAAAAAAGTACAACACATTTCCTTCACACCTCAAATATCACAGATGGAAAACTGTCATTTTTGCCTCACTATTTTCTGTGCTAAAATGATTTAAAAAAATAATAATGTGGCAAATTTACTATCTATGCCTTAGGAAAATTTTAGATTTTAACTATTTCTGCTTATAAGTGACTACTTGTGAATGAATTTTTGCCTAGTAATAACCACTTCTTTTAGTGATTTGAATGCACAAATACCAGTGAACGTTTATTTACAATTAAGAACAAAACTTGATATTACCCATTTATGTAGTGCCTGTTCCTACATACACAAGTAAATCTATATTGTTTTCAGTAAAGAAACCACTTTCAATTCAGAATAGTTCAGATTCTTTTGGACAGAGATCACAAGTAGGCAGAGAGGCAGGCAGAGAGAGAGGGAGGGGGAAGCAGGCTCCCTGCTGAGCAGAGAGCCTGATGCGGGGCTCGATCCCAGGACTCTGGGATCATGACCTGAGCTGAAGGCAGAGGCCTTAACCCATTGAGCCACCCAGGGGCCCCCAGAATAGTTCAGATTTTTAATATACATGATGGAAATTTTATAATACCTCATTTCATTTTCTGATATGTAAAAAAAAAAAAAAGCAAAGAACTAAAGAAGCAAACAGATAATTTTGATATTTTAAGATACCTGATGATTTTTTAATGACTCCATGACCAATATGATCAATAGTTCCTAATTAACAATACAGGTAATAATGAGGCCTGTAATACATCAACATGTAACTGTAAACACTTCGAGGTAACGTTTAAAAGAAGGTTCTATGTCAGATATTAGAACTTCTAAAATGTATCTTATACTGGTTTCCACCTCTTTGGGAGATACAGACATTTGTTTTATTATTGCGAATTATTATTATATTAGCTGGTTAACTCTGATTTGTAAGCTCTTTTTTTTTTTTTCTTAAAGATTTTATTTATTTATTTGAGAGAGAAAAAAGAGAGAGAGAAAGAGAGTGCACACGCACAGGAGGGGGTGAGGGGCAAAGGAAGAGGGATAAGCAGAGTCTCAGCTGAGCAGGGAGCCTGATGCCCACCTCATTCAAGGACCCTGGGATCATGACCTGAGCCCAAGGCATACACTTAACTGCCTGAACCACCCAAGCATCCCAGAATCATAAACTATTCTTTAAAAAAATCATTAGTTAGCTAAAGTTATTTTGTCTGCAGTTTTGATCATGCCTTGCTAGTTCTACTATTATCAGCCACCCCCATTGCTGCATATGTGCACCAACCTTCTAATGGCTCCCCCTCTTTTTTCTTTCTTTTTTTTTTTAAGATTTTTTTTTTTTTTAAATTTATTTGACAGGCAGAGATTACAAGTAGGCAAAGAGTCAGGCAGAGAGAGAGAGGGAGGCAGGCTCCCTGCTGAGCAGAGAGTCCTATGTGGGACTCAATTCCAGGACCCTGGGATCATGACCTGAGCCGAAGACAAAGGCTTAACCCGCTAAACCAACCAGGTGCCCCTCCCCTCTTGTTTTAATAATAGCTTTTGCCACCACTAGAAAAGTGAAGTTGCAATGTCCGCCTCCTTGGGAGTATGAACCCACAAATGTGGTATATCTATCATGTACACTGCAATACAGAAACTTTGGTAGGTCCATAGGTATCAGTAATGAAATATCTACAAACAAGGACCCAAATTACTATCACTATAAACAGATTTTCTTTTTAAGTAAAATAGCAATATGGAAGAGATAATTTCTGTAAAATATGAAAAGATAATGTTATTAAAGATAAATATGTAAAATAAAATGAAGAAAAAATGTAATTTCTTTAAATGAAGTCACTTCTTACTCATTAAAATCAATCCTTAGTTATTTAAGAGTGTTCAGATGTCATGAGGTTCTGGAATTCTTTGCTTGAGAGTTGCTGTTGGTTAATAGTGTAGCTTCTGCTTGCTCCTCCAGGGATGAGTTGACTGTAGGAACTTAAGAGAAAACATATGGGAACTCTTCTCTGACTTGTGGCCTCTCTAAGGCAGAAACTCAGGCCTGACTCCTTTATAAGCCCAGGAACCCAGATGTTTGGAACCTGGGTTCTCCTTAGGAGAATGGACATCGCAGACATGATTGTCCTTATTTTTCTTCTACCTTTCTGTCCAAACTCTCCTGTGGAGATGAAACCCCCAAGTTGTGATTAGCTACTGACGATGTTCAAATCTACACTTCGGGTCGGTGTTCCAGACTTGTGTCTAAGTAGCCTGCTCTAATAATTCATCAACTAGATAATATAGAGGGACCTGAAGTATTTAAAAATTAACTCATCTAAAACCTCCACCTATTCTGGTATTGGAAAGTTGAAGTTTTAGTGTCATGATAAATGCCTCATTGCTTCAAACTTCAATATTCTCACTTGTAGAATGGTGAAAAGAATTTCCTCTTTATAGAGGATTATGAGGCTTAAATGTGGTAATGCATATAAAAAGCTTAGCACAGGGCCAATAACAGTGTTAACTCTTAATACTGTGGAAGTAGTAGTGATGGTAGGTGATCATCCTTTCTACTTTTCCCAAATAGTTTTTGCTTATTTATTTGTTTCTTAATTTAGAATATGAGCCCATATCTGCAAGAACCATATCCTCGCTATCTTTGCTTCTGACATGGTATTATCTGCTGTTTGTTAAGTGACTAGATTCGTAAATATTGCATTACTTGTCTTTTACATGCTATAACCATTTACATTTGATGTAAAGCTTCTTTTGTGCTGTCTCTATTTTGAACATCTCAATTCCTTATGAGGCATGTAAGACGTATACAGTGTATTCATAATCCAAGGAAAGAGGGTGGGAACTAAGTAACTTGTCTAAGCTTGGATAACCAAGTAAATGGCAAATGTTATAAGTGATCTCCTGACTAGATTGTACTTTTCTTGTTAAGAACACAGTCATCTTTATGCCAAATATACCTTTATTTAATTCCAATTGGATCTGTCAATGAAGGCATGAGAGGAGTAGTTAGAACAAAATCGTTGGTGTAGTTCCAGAAAGATACACATAATGATTTCCTCAATAATGACTTTATCATAGGCCAAAATGGGCTGTGATCTTTCATAAAAAATTGGCTTGACATGAAAACAAAGCTCAACACAAAGTGAAAAGACTTGCCAATGCCTTCTAGACTGATGACTGATCTTCAGAGCCAGCATAAATTTCTTCAAACTCCAAGAGCATGACGATATAATAATGTCCATATCCAAGCTATGTATACATGGCCCACAAAGAAATCGAAAACCAGAGTTTGGGGTAAATCAAAGTATTTAGCAATCGGTATCTGATACTTCAACGTGAGCCTGACCTCAGGGTTAGAGAAGACTGGCCTGGTTCTGTGTGATGGGAAATGATTTGACCTGAGAGAATATAAGCAGAAAAGGGCTCCGCTGAATCTCTGTGTGACCTCGCCAAGCACGCCGAGTACAGAGAAGCAAGTGACTTGAATCTTTTTATAACAGGAAGCTCCAGGTGTCTCCATGTTCTGGCATAGTATTCATTTTTCATTTTGGGTATGGAATGAAAGGGAGCAGAATTTGTCACCCCCACATATGCCTCTTTGGCATAGGATTATTTTAGGATGATTATTTTTGAGAAACAGCCGACACAGGAGAAGCTCTGAAAACCAAGTAAAATGTACTCTTTTGTAAGAGAAATTTACATTTGTTAACCTGAAAACTAAAACTTGGTTTGCTCATAGTGGGCCATCAGGAGCATCAAGAGAGTAAGATTTCAGGCCTCTTGAAAGCTAGGCTCTGAACTCACACAGTGTCAGTTTCTAACACATCACATTTGTCAAAGCAAGTCACCAGGTAAAACCAGACTTAAGAGATGAGAGGTGCCTCACAAAGGTGTGATATTTTTCCTAATCTGTTACAGCCAAGAGTTACACTCACATCTCTCCTCTCCCTTGATTAAAATTCAATTAAAATTCCCAGCCATATTTTAGTGTTCAGAAAAAATAAACTTCCTCCTTTTGTTGTCCTCTTCTTCATCTGTTGTTTTATCATATCCTTGTCAGAAGCCTTATCTCCTCTTCGAAAATACAGGGTTGTTTTTCTTTCTTTCTTTTTTTTTTTTTTTTAGATTTTATTTATTTATTTGACCCAGAGAGAGAGATCACAAGTAGGCAGAAAAGAGGGTGGGAAGCAGGCTCCCCACTGAGCAGAGAGCCCGATGTGGAGCTCAATCCCAGGACTGTGGGATCACAACCCGAGCTGAAGACAGAGGCTTTTTTTTTTTTTTTTAATATTTTATTTATTTACTTGACAGGCAGAGATCACAAGTGGGCAGAGAGGCAGGCAGAGAGAGAGAGGAGGAAGCAGGCTTCCTGCCAGGCAGACAGCCCAACCCGGGACTTAATCCCAGAACCCCGAGATCGCGACCCGAGCCGAAGGTAGAGGCTTAACCCACTGAGCTACCCAGGCACCCCCTAAAATGCAATTCTTGAGGCAAAGTATAGCACCATTTTTTTAAGGTAACCATTCCTATGAAGCTAAGATTTGAATTTTCAAGTTTTAACTTGCCAAATCTGTAAATAGGCAATGGCTATTTTGCTTTGGTCCTTCCTTTTTCAGATTTCCTGTTTTTCAAGAACATAATTATCCTTCATTCTTTTGTTGACAGGCTTTGGACATTAGCTTACAAACCCAACAATGTGATTGTCTTTTATTTTACTGTTGTTAAATTAAGTTTGCAAGTCATCAGTCTAATGTTTGAAGTTGTGAGTGGCTCACTTATCTTTGGAGACTATATGTGTATGGTTAAGTTTGCATCCGAAAGTTTCCCAAACAGGCTCACTATGCATGTGAGTATAAATAATTCTGTTGATAAAAGTAAGGGTGAATGAGAGGGAGAAAGGGAGAGTGTGTGTATGTGTGTGTGGTGTGTAGGGGGACACAGAGGGCAAAGATGTGCTCGCCTGAGTCAAGGAGGAGTAATAAATAAATCCAAAGAAAGCTAACTAGTGAGAGGCAAACACAGAGAGATTTTCAAAAGATACATCTGCACTACTTCCTATGCGCAGCTGCCCAGGTATGTGAGATGATGCTGGAAAAGCAATTGAAAATTCCCACCGGCCTCTGTATAAATCCGTTTCATTCTGGGGTCATCCATCAGTCTCCACCAAGTCAGGAGGAGCCTCCATTGGCTACCCGCTGCGTGCTTCTGTTTATATGAGTTTCTATCCTGTTGCCGAGAACCTTGTCAGATGAAGAGCAAGCCACATTTACCTGTAACTGCCTTACACTGGCTTGTGATGCCTAATCTCTTTTATTGATCCTACTTGCTGGTTTCTGGAGACCATTGATTTTCCTGGCTGTCAGTTTGTGGCCTTGCCTCCTTAATGTTTATTTAGACCAGCCTCCATAAATTGTTTCTGGTACGGAGGGCGAGGGAGGCAGCAGGAGGTCAGGGGTGCGTGTATACCTGTCCATAAATATAAATCACAGCTTTTGTTCTTTGCTGTTGTTTGTGAACACTGTTTGCAAGGTGAATAAAAAACGGAAGTATTCCGCTAAAATGTGGGAAAACCATTACAAATTCCCCTGTGACTGTCTTTTTTTTTTTTTTTATTGCAGTCTAGATTTTCAATTTTCTGAATCCTAATGGTACCTCTTGTTGTCTACTCAAACATGTAATGTTTCTTTTTGTTAAAGTGGAGGAAGAAAAAAGCGAAGGCATTGCTTGTTTGCCAGCACAGAGCTGTGCGTCTGAATGCTGGTGGGTTGGTTTCCCCTTCCCACCACTCAGATTGCTTTTTGTCAACACAAGCATATATAGTCATAAATTTCCGTCTTTCAGGGGAAAAAAAAAGGAAGTAACACTGGAGTTGGCAGCACCTGGTTGAACAATTGAATCAGCACAGCTCTTCATAATGAAGCATATAAGACTATCTATTTAGACAAAGGCCATGGCTGTAGTGGAAGGACCTGTTAAGGTGTATGGCAGCTCGCGGTCAGCGTGTTCTCACAGGGGGTCGAAGGGCGAAGTACCGAGTACCACTGTACCTGCAATACCAGTTGACAAGGCCAGTTAAGCACAAGGCAGAATAGAAAATTGTTGCAAGCAGGTGGCTGCTCTGTTATAAATAATTCAAGGACACGTCCTGCAAAATCCAAGGGAAAAGCCCCACAGCTCATTATAACAGTGAGTTGGTAGACTGCTAGATCCTTAAATCACTGGAAAATGTTTTGCAACAGCTAAGAATTTTTTCTCCTCTGCAGTAGTAGACATGATAGTCACTACGAGGTGACAAGTGGTTCCCCTGAGGCCAGAGGACAGCAATCAGCAGAGGGGCGGCCTGGGCAGCTACTCCTGCAGTTGATATTGAAGGGTTGTGCACAGAAACAACGCCCAAAATAAATCATCAGAAAAAGGAGAAGCATCCTCAAGACAGGAAAAGAAGTACCTTTCAGAAAACACCTATGGAACATTTTGCCCGATTTAGCAGTCTCCGTTTTAACTTAGCTTTTTCATATTAGTGAATGTTCTGGATCTACTTGACTTATCTAGCCTTCTCACTTCCACCTGTTTCTCTAAGACGCTTCCTGTGATTCTTGTACTTCGTTGCCGGTGGTGCTCATGTGGGTCCTACAATTTTATATGCACTCCTCATTCTCTTTTAAATCTCTACTCTTTCATGAAATAATTAATTTTCACTATTACAGTCAATGGTTTTCTATTTCTCAGAAATCTTATAGCAAATTTAACCCACACCGGAGTGTGATTACTTACTTACGGTGATGTACTGTAGTAACAAGCCCCCATATCACAGGGCTTAATGCACAAAGATTTGTTTCTTGCTCCCAGAGCCCAGTATGGATCTGGAACTCTCCTTAGTGGTTTCCGGTCTAGTGTTGGCTCAGGAATCCAAGCTCCTTTCACCTAGACTGTGATATGCCAAGTACATGGCCTCCAAAGTAGGCACCGAGGAGAAGGGAGAGCATGGCCAAACACACAGTGGGTTTTATACCCAGAGCAGGAAATAAAGCACATTTCTACTTTAGAAAAGAATTGTTTTGCAATATTTGAGTATTTTTTCATCTAAAATAATTGTCTCTCTGCACCATCAAGGCTAAAGTACATTCCAGATTCATCAGTTGATCCACACAGAAATATTTCAGGATCATAAAATATTTAGAAGATTATCACTTAAACTTGGCATAAGGCTTTTTGAAGCAACGCAAGAAACCAAAAAGTTAAAAGAGAAAATATTGGTATATTTGACTAAACAAAATATTTTAGAAATCGATTATGTAATAGACAATCACCTTAATTATCACCACAGTTGAGGTTAAAAACAAATCACATGTGAGAAGGAAATACAGGCAATATAAATATTATTCATGTAAAAAGATCTCTTTTGGGGCACCTGGGTGGCTCGGTCAGTTAAGCGTGTGACTCTTGGTTTCAGCTCAGTTCATGATCTCAGGGTCGTGAGATTGAGCCTGGTGTTGGACTCTGTGCTCAGTGCAGAGTCTGCTGGAGATTACCCCTGTCCTTCCCTTAACAAATGTGCACACACTCTCTCTCTCAAATAAATAAATAAAATTTTTCTTTTTAAAGATCTCTTTCAAAGCAGTAAGGGAAAGAGCCACAATAGTAATAATCTAGTCAAAAAAAGAAAAAAAGTAAACCAGTCAAAGTAAGAAAATGTGCCTAATAAATATTAGGCATAATATAAATATGTATACTCAGCAATTAAAAAGAGATGAGTTTTTGACCTTAGACTATGAAAATTTTTAAAATAATGCAATTGTTATGGTTGTGTGAAAACAGACTCAACTATACCATTGGTAGGATTATAAGCCAAAACTACTTATTTAAAATGTAATTTGAGGGATTTCTGGGTGGCTCAGTCATTAAGCATCTGCCTTTGGCTCAGGTCATGATCACGGGGTCCTGGGATCGAGCCCCACCTTGGGCTCTCTGACCTGTGGGAAGCCTGCTTCTCCCTCTCCCACTCCCCCTGCTAGTGTTCCCTCTCTGGCTGTCTCTCTCCCTGTCAAATAAATAAAAAAAATCTTAAAAAAATAAAATAAAATGTAATTTGCTAGTGACAATTCAAATTTAAAATGCATGTAACCATCAAGCCATTAGCCCCACCTCTAGGAATTTTATCCCACAGGACCTTGTGCACAAATGATGCATGATGACATGAAATGATCACACCATTGGATGTCATGGCAAGAAAAACAGCCTCAAAGAGGTACAAGAAATGTTAAATAAATTGCAGTGCATCTAACTATGTAATACTAGGTAATTCTATTTATTTTGATCTACTTGTGCTGAAATACAGTAGTTCCCCCTTATCTGCAGGGCTGTGTGCTAAGATCCAGGGGATACATGAAAAAATGGATAGAACTGAACTTTATATATACTATGCTTTTTCTAATACATACATACCTATGACAAAGTATAATTTCTAAATTAGGCACAGTAAGAGGTTAACAAGAATAATAATAAAATAGAAAAGGGGCATCTGGATGGCTCAGTCATTTAAGTTGTCTGACTCTTGATTTGGGCTCAGGTCATAATCTCAAGGTCATGGGATGAAGCTCAGCCGGGAGTCTGCTTGCAACTCTTCCTCCTTCTGCCCCTCCCCCTGACTGTCGTGCGTGTGTGCTCTCTCTCTCTCTCTCTCTGTCTTTCTGTCTCTCAGATAAATAAAATCTCAAAAATGAACAATTATAGCAATATATGGTAAGAAAAGTTCTGTAAATGTGGTCTTTCTCTAAGTATCTTCTTGTACTATATTCACCTGATGGTGTGAGGTGATAAAATGCTTGTGTGATGAGGTGAAGTGGGGTGAATGACATGGACATTGTGCCATAGTGTTAGCTGCCATTGACTTTCTCTCTGTATTTCAAAAGTAGGTCATCTACTTCTAGACCATGGTTGACAGTGGGTAAGTGAAACTATAGAAAGTGAAACCACATCAATGGGGGGACTATTTTAATAGATTGTCCATGAATAATACTAGGTGAAAACTTAAAGGATTTAGAGGAGGAAAAAAGTGTGTACAATCCCATTTTTGAAAAAAAAAAAATCAAATCAGAAAAATACTATGTATATGTTAGCTTGTGTGTGTATAGGGAAAATTCTGGAAAGACAAAGACTGGATTGTTCATGGGACTTACTATCTCAGGGGATTAGAGTGGCTCTCCTACTGTTATTTCAATTTTTACCACTTCAGCTGCTGCCCCTGCTGGCCAACACCTAGATGGAGAGGCTGTGAGTACTCTGCACATGTTAACCCATCTAATTCCCTCAGCGCACCTGGGAAATAAGTATTAGTAACCTTCCTATTTCACAGGTAAAGATACTGAAGCCCTGAGAGCATTAGTATCCTGACACCGGCAAGGAGGAAAGCTCCAGTTTTAATTTCATAAATTTCTATTCTTGACTTCCCACTCAAATCTCCACATAGTTTCCCAGATTGATTGTATTAAAACTGAAATTAGATCATATCCCCCCTCTGCATGGAACCCTTCAGTGACTTTCTCTTCAGAATAAAATCTGATGTTTTGATGATGACCTACAGGATCTTGGGTTCTGCTCCCTCTTGAGCCTCATCTTCTACCAGGCACATTTGTCTACTTGTTCTTCCCTGCTATTTATACTAGAGATCACTTCACTTAGGCGCTGCTCAAATATCCCGCCTTCCACACATCTCCAGATACCTCTTGAATGCCTTACAGTGCTTATTATGTATTTATGCATTGGATTATTATCTATTTAAAACAAATGTAAAGCCACTTGTTTTATCCCTATATCTGGAGTGTCTAGAAAAGTATGTGGCACAAAGTTGGTGTTCATTAAATATTTGTTGAATAAATAAATCACTTTTAAAAACAACAACAAAAAATGCTGAAGTGAGTTACTGCAGGAATAAGTTGTGATTAAGATTGAATAGCCATGTGTGTGTGCCTGTGTGTATGTGTGTGTAAAGGGAAAGCATAGTTGAAACTTGTTTACCCTGGAGATTTTCAGCAGTACATAAACAAAAGACAGATTTTCTTTTAAAGACTCAGTTGAATTAGTTTAGTTCATATATTTGGCATTTGATTCCTTCAAGTGAAACCAAAACTGAAAAAAAGAGATAAAAGGAAGTAGTCTAAATGGAGGTTAATTCCACTTAAGAGATGTATGGTAGTTTGGAATTACCTGTTATTTCCCACCCACCTTCTCTTCATTCTGTACCTACCTGCCTCAGCCACCTGTTCAGGCAGATAAAAATGTGTCACTGAATAGATGAACTATACCTGAGCAAACAATGGATTAAATATCTATGAGGGAAATTGTTTTCTGATCTTATTTAATAATCAGTTAAATCGATTTTAATAACTACATTCTTTGCAGCTGTATGATTCTAACTCATCCAAGAAAACCATTTTCAGGGGCACCTGGGTGGCTCAGTGGGTTAAGCCTCTGCCTTTGGCTTAGGTCTTGATTTCAGGGTCCTGGGATAGCGCCCTGCATCAGACTCCCTGCTCAGCAGGGGGCCTGCTTCCCTCCCCCCTTCCCCAATGCCTGCCTCTTTGTTCACTTGTGATCGATCTCTCTCTCTCTCTCTCTCTCTGTCAAATAAATAAATAAATAAATAAATAAGATCTTTACCAAAAACCCCCACAAAATTTAAAAAATAAATAAATATATAAATAAAATCTTTAAACAAAAAAAAAAGGGAAACCATTTTCATATCCTGTTCATTCAGTTACAATGGTTTGGTTGAATGTTTTGGTTGGAAGCCACTCTACATACTGCAGTTATGACAAGGGTTTTATAAAGTATAAGGAATGAAAAATTTAAACAACCTTAAAACTCAGGGAGCACATGGGGGCAGAGTCCCTCTTGATCCCCTCAGCCCTAAGCACTGAATCATGTGGTTCTCAGGGAAGCCCCCAGGAAGCCGTGCATATTTCAAGAATTTCTGGCAAAGTCCCATCAACAATTTCAGCATAAGGCAGCAAAAGGGTGGTTGTTAAGAGCTTACCAGGAAGTCCCCATGAATCACATCTCCCTGCATGGCTGGACAGAACTGCTTCTAGGGAATAATGGCTTCTCTTTCCCTTCTGCCTTCTTTGTGCAAATGACTCTTATTGGCCAACTCTTTCATGGAGGGTATTCTGGAAATTCTAGAAGAAACTTTCAAAGAGGATGATGATCCGACAATAGGGAGTCTGCAAATTTCCTTTAATGTCACATCTCTTTATGATTCAGAGTTTAGTACACACCATCACTTTTTTCCTAAGCAAATATAGATGTGTTTGTGAAGATCGTAGGACAGAAGTTGTAAACTAGCAGTTACAGTGGACTATGTTTTTTGTTTGTTTGTTTTTGTCTCTTTTGGCCCACATAGTATCTTTGTTGTCTGCTTTTTGGTTGAGCTGATATTTACAAAGTGGAAAATTTCACATATAAATGTGGATTTCTGGTTTTTCCTGAAAAACAGAAGATTGGCCAGTGCTAGCCTCCATTTCCCATGATGACTGTATCTGAATGATGCCCTTTTGGGCATGGCATGTGTTTGTGAGTCTTGCGCAGCTCCACACCTCTAAGAATGGCTCTTCCACCTAGTTCCCTCAGCTCACTCATATTAATTCCTTGAGACCTAGAGATATTAGAGAATGTAACTTTTGTTCTAGAACTTCAGGGAGGATATAATCATGACTTTTGTAGCATGAATGTCCTAAATATCTCATCACATACTATTTTTAGGAGCTATTAGCTATGGGTGAAGCATGTTCCCTCCTTCCCAAATCATGTTTCCTAGGCACATTTTCACACCATAAGTTAATAGTCTTTTCAGCTTGTACAAACTTCTTTATTTTTCACATGATAGTATTTTTAACTTAAGGAAAATTAAAAGTAATTTTCGTGAAAACTTTCCATGCACCCCATGACATAACAAAAACACAAAGGTCCCACTGGTGAGTAGGTTTGAGCAGTTAGCTATAACCACTGATATGGTCATTCCCGTACATCATGCTTATAATCCATGTGACTTAAACTCATATTCAGCAAAATACAAATTGCTGAAGATTATAGACCTTTCGAGTCACTGAAAAGAAGACAAAAACATGGCAAATAAATTTTTGAAAGTCAGAAGTTTGATGTGAACTCATGTACTTTTATATATGTCTCTTCCTGCATATAAAAGCATCACATGTACACAAGTATACACACACACACACACACACACACACACACACACACACTTCCCATACTGTTTTCTTAGCCTCTCCACACACAACACAATTTAGTTTTCGGTGACAGTAAACTGAATAACCTTCATTTTTTTGATGTTGACCGAACCCCCCCCGCCAAAAAAAACAAAAAAATCAGAAAAAAAAGCAATCAAATGTAATGAATTTTGCTATGAAAATCCTACAAAAATGAAGTTTAGAAATACATACTATACCAAAATCAAACATGTAAACAAAAGACAAGCTAACTGCCTCAGCAAGTGAAGTATGAATTGAATGTTGAACAATAGGTTTTTGTTGTTGTTGTTGTTTTCCAGGAGATTCAGACCTGGGTTGAAATTAGGTGAAGAAACATCTTGTCACCTGAAGTGATTATGGACTCTTCAGGTAATTTGGAAGCCTGAAGTTAGAGGGCTGGAAATGTACATATTAAAAAACACTTAAACTTTGGAAAGTCTTATAAATAATGTGCAGCTGTCCAGCAGTATGTATAAAGTCTGCCAACTGTATAAAGTCTCCACAAATTCTGTTTTGGTTTGGCATTCAGTGGAGTAAAATAATATATCTGTTCCCTGTTTTCCACTTGAAGGCGACTCTGCTTGAGTGTTCTCTATACCAGTGCTTGTTTTTCCCCATGACTGACATTCAAATACCAGAAATGACAAGTTATTGGCTATTGAGGAGAATAAAAATTCATTTATGTCTATAAATATCCAAGAGTTGTTTAGTTAGGAGGAAACAGATGACCTAACAGAAGACTAAATCTTGGCAAGTTGACTTTCATTGGCTGAACCCTGCCAATTTCATTCTAGCCAGCTGGTTTCCTCTAATCCTCTCCTGTTCCTTCTGTTTGAATGATTTTGTAGGGTTTTTTTATGCCACATGCATCCATCACCACCAACTCCAAACAAAGAGCATGCTGGGTGAGAACAAAGCACAGATGAGCTGTCTAGGGGTTCAAGTATACTGGGGACGAGGCCAAGGAAACGCATCAAGAAATTCACACATCCGCAGCTACAAGTTAGTCACAATACAGAAAACGAAATTTAAGAGGGAGCCCCAAATCCTTTATTCTTGTAGTTTAGTTGACTGGAAAGCTGGAGGCTCTCCAAATGACCTTTAGTTCAACCTAAATTATGTTATTCTTTTTTTTGCTCAGAGAATCCAAACAGAAGGGTGAGGAGTCCACAGAGAAAGACCTGCAAAGTGACAGACAGGAAGCTTGCCCTGATTGTGTAAGGCAGTGAGTCAGTTTGAGTCAATTAAGCTTATAATTTCTTTCTTTTTAAAGGTTCCATTTTTTTCCCTCAAAATAGTCTTTTCTTGTATTTCCTTTAAATTTCATATTAATGACACAATCAGGTGAGGGTTTGATTATAATTAAACTTCTCCCTCTAAGGGGCTGGAGTGTCTTGTCAAATAAAGTCGGAAGGGTGAGACCAACAGGGGCAAGAAAGAGGCACAGGGGAAAACCCGGAGCAGGTGTGGAATGAAGCTGCGCACCTTCAGAAAAACTGGAAGCACTATGAAAAATGTACAAATCTGGCCTGCCTGTTTTAATTCCTAAGAGGAAGGGGCCACAAAGAGCATACGGAGAGAAAACAGAAAGAGTTGGTTGATGGATGTTACACATTTAGGTTCTGTAATTACATGGGAAGTTGATTTATCACAATGTCCTTGCATCACTGAAATGTCAGGGGCAAGACACACGTGTGGCCCCATCAGAGGAAGAATTGTTTTTAGGAAGCTCTGCCTTTGCAATCTGGGAACAACAAAAACCAAACCAAAACAGAACAGAAACATGAGGCCAGCGTTATTACTTCTGAGAACTTTCAACGCAATTAATGCATGAAATTAAACATGTAAAGAAGTGGAGAAAAGGAGAAATGCAAGCACCATAAACAACGCTCTGGCAACTTCGAGAATCGAAATACTATGTAAATCCTCTGAGACTGGTTTTGCTTGACTAAGTGGCCAAATAGTCTCAGTTTCACTCTTTTAATACACATTAGGCTTTCCTCTCTGGCATAGGTTCACTCTGTGTATCACAGATGAAGATTCTTGAAACATACCATTTTTTTCTTGCCTCTACAAATGTTAAACGCCTGAACTTTGTTGTTTTTAATCATTGTTCATATTAGGAAATTGAAATACTCATGAAGAGTAAATAATCAGGTGAAGCCACATTGTCAGTATAGACAAAGCTAGAACAAATGAACTCTATGATCTTGAAAAATAGATGAGCATTCTGAAAAAAAAAAAAAATTAACACTAGTCATGTTAAAAGTCTCCATTAACTTTTTTGCTTGTAAAATAATACTGAGGAACACCTGGGTGGCTCAGTCAGTGAAGCATCTGCCTTCTGCTCAAGTCATGATCTCTGAGTCCTGGGGTCTAACCTGCATTGGGCTCCCTGCTCAGCAGGATCCTGCTTCTCCCTCTCCACCCCGCTTGTGCTCGCTCGCTCGTCTCGCTTGTCTCTCTCGTGCTCTGTGTTGCTTTGTGTCTCTCTCTCAAATAAATAAATAAAATATTTTTTAAAAGGCTGAAATATTGGGGCGCATGGGTGGCTCAGTGGGTTAAAGCCTCGCCTTTGGCTCGGGTCTTGGTCCTGGGGTCCTGGGATTGAGCTCTGCATTGGACTCTCTGCTTGGCGGGTGGGCTGCTTCTCTTCCTCTCTCTCTGCCTGCCTCTGCCTGCTTGTGATTTCTGTCTGTAAAATAAATAAAATCTTAAAAAAAAAAAAAGGTTGAAATCTTAAGAGAATTTACACACACACACATATATGTGTACACACATATACAGGTACACAAATGCATATATATATATATATATATGCACACACAAACATGTGATATGTTTATATAGAGTTGAGTATCAACTGAATGGCTATGGACTTACCTCTCTTTCCCTTTATTTCCCCTGCATTATTCTCAGGCTGAATATTGCATTAGTTTGAGCGCTTATGAAAATTTTAGTCAGGGTCAGAGTCATTCAATGTATGACATAGGCATGAATGATACAGATGTAGTATCTATTATTAAGAATGTATGATATTCAATGCACACATGATCATCGAATTGAATGCATGTTGACTGATGTTTAAAAATGTCAATGAAAGGGGCACCTGGGTGGCTCAGTGGGTTAAGCCTCTGCCTTAGGCTCAGGTCATGATCTCAGGGTCCTGGGATCGAGCCCCGCATCGGGCTCTCTGCTCAGTGGGGAGCCTGCTTCTCCCTCTCTCTCTGCCTGCCTGTCTGTCTACTTGTGATTTCTCTATCTGCCAAATAAATAAAATAAAAAATCTTAAAAAAAAAAAGTCAATGAAAATGACTGTCAGGTAATGATTACTTCTTTTTTTTTTCAGCATGATGAATATACCTTGGGAAGTAGTATAATATCCACCTGTGAGTCTTCATTATGGTTCATTCTATAGCCATATATAAGGTGAATAATAATGGATGGGGACATGTATATTTGCCGCAGTAGTACATAACATCACGGTTGTTCCTCTAAGCATTTTTCAAAGGCTAGAACATAGTAACTATCAAGTTGATTTGATTCTTGAGGATCATCTAGGAAAGTAAAGTTAGAAACCTTTGCTATAAATGGACAAACCTCAATCCTAATGAACAAGGGATAGAACCCTGGCAGTAGCTAATTACATGTGATTTATTACAGTTGTGTGCCAAGCTGGCTCACACATGCTTGTGAAGGCAATTGTTAAAATTTTCAAGAAGGGGGCGCCTGGGTGGCTCAGTGGGTTAAGACGCTGCCTTGGGCTCAGGTCATGATCTCAGGGTCCTGGGATTGAGTCCCGCATCGGGCTCTCTGCTCAGCAGGGAGCCTGCTTCCTTCTCTCTCTCTCTCTCTCTGCCTGCCTCTCAGTGTACTTGTAATTTCTCTCTGTCAAATAAATAAATAAAATCTTTAAAAAAAAATTTTTCAAGAAGGTTGAGAACAAATTATTAAAATTTAAATTATGTAAATGTATAATTAAATAAAATGTATTAAGACAAATATTAAATACTGAAAGCATATCAATTAATTCACTACCTTTTACTGTTATCTATGCTCTTGGGGTTATCTTTACCTATGTATGTCAGTTTGGTTCATGTCTGTATGATGGAAAGACTATACAAGGTGCTGTTGTACACCTGTTCCAACTTTGTGTTTGGTGAAATCCCAAACATTGTAGGTTGACATTGGCCAAGGTGGCATTTACAGCAAGGAGATTGCAACAGTACAAATCAGAGCATTTTATTTTTGATAGTTTTAGAGGTCAAGTTGTTGAACTTTTATCACACCATTTCTTTGAGCATCCTGAACAGTGCATATCGGCCCTTTGCTTTTCATTGCTGTGTCTATTTTTGACTTTTAATTCTTGGAGGCTAAATGATTCACTTCATGTGCTATTTGTTCTTGGGTTCCACCTCTGTGTCTCTAATGCCTGCCTGCAGTGTTACAGGGGAAACAATAAAACGTAGGATGACAGAGTAGCATATCTACCCTGGATGAGGCAGCAAGAAGTTTTCCTTGTTCAAGAAGTCATTTTCCACCTCTCTTCTGTTTGCATTGCCCAGAGGTTGTTGCGAATGAAAGTTATGTTTTCACTGTAGGAAAACTGGTTGACAAAATCACTTCAGGCCCCCGCTGTTTACAATACACACTCTGACAAATATGCTGGTTAGGGAAAGAATTATTTCCAACTTATTCCCTTTGGCAGGTAAAAATAAAGACGAAAGTTGGCGTGTGTGTGCACGTGTGCTTCTGTATTGGTGTTTTATTTATTTGCTTTTGGTGGTAATGCAAAGCTAGGAATGGTTTCATCTAGATTTTCTTCAGTTCTTCATATAACGCATCTGAACAGATGATTTTATAGAAGTCAAAGAATACATAAAACATGGCACTCTGAGCAATGGGTGCATTCCCCCACCCCTCATCAAACTTGCAAAACACTTGCCATTGTTCTTAGTAGCCAGTAACAAAAGAAACTGGGAGGTTTTTTGTTTTTTTTTTTTTAACAAATGAGCTGCTCTCAGAATCACAAGGAGGATTGGAAGACTGGCCACAGGGCTGCAAAGCTAGGGGAAAATATATTTGAAAACACTCCACGTGCACAACCAAGTGCTGTTTGCCATTGCTTTTTCTGTCGACACTGTGAGCACTGAACAATGCACAGTATGACTAAATCCCACTGTCCCCATCCTTACCGCCATCATAACTAGAAGAGCCCATTGGGTTTCTTGCTCCTTTCCCTGCCAGATCCCGATTACAGATCTAGTAGGGGTGCATTTAATTGATGGTGCCTAACATGCCCAATCATTGCTGACAGAGGCTAGAAAGAGTGATACCTGGTCTTTTCAACATCTGTAGTGGGAGATCTCATAAGACAGGGGCTTCCTCCAGCATAGGAGACAGTAGAGATACTGAATGGCTAAAAAAATGACAGTTGTCCACAGCATTCTTTTACACTTATCTTCCATAGAGAAGCTCAGTCCTTTCAGTCTTGTACTTTTATAGATGTGTACTGTTTTGCTCTCTGGTATATGACATATGGTGGGAACCAATTCCAGGAGCCCTGGAGACACTGCACCTGTATGTCCTGCACCTAAGTGATGTTTTTACTCTTGAGAAGAAAGAGCAATGTTCTAGCATGCACAGAACATATGCTAATCAGCTGCACTCTTCAGGCACAAATGAGGATAATGTGTTCATTGTTTAGACACTGGAATTGTTCATTACAAAATGACACAGTGTTTGCCAATTTTGTCTTCATTATAAATGTAAATATTAACTGGCGATATGCAAAAGAATACAAAAAGTCAACAGCAATTAATTGGCTTCTGCAGTAATTAGCAACTGTAAGGCAAACACTTAGGAGCCGTTGTAATTGTCTGCATTAGGAATACACCTCCTGTACAGATCTAATTAGCAATTTAAATAGTTCAGAAATTATATGCCTCTTGCCTTTACACTCCCTGAAGTACTGTTCATTAATGGGGGAAAAAATTGCTAGTAAATGTCATTTGCATTGTCTTGCATTAAGGGCTCTACATCAAAGCCTCCGTTACTGCCTCATACTGAATAACTCTGAGCTGTGGCTTGTGGACCAATACAGCAATAATTAGGCAATGATGCCTTTGTAAACATGTGGCACGAAATCTGACAGGAGTTTATTTTGCCGTGAGGTATTGCCTCCATGATTTAAGCTGTAAATAAGAAGAAGGCGAACTATAAGAGGGTTATAGCTAAAATAGGTAAATAAAGATTGAAACAAATATTGACTCTTTGTGCGCCATTGAAGTGATGGTTAAAAAGTTATCTTTGAGAGACTTTGCGCAAAGTTTTAGTTGCTCATGTAATTTTAGCAGTGAAGTTGATATAGATACTAATGGGTATGACTGGAGAGACTGGCCAAAATTATGATCTAAGGATTATATTGACAGTCGAGTAGTTTTTGATGATATTTGTGCTATAGTGAGAGTTAGAGGTCCACGATGAAAGTCTAAAATACAACTCAGGTGCACTGTATTTCAGATGCCTTATTCAGAACAGAAATTCTCTGGTTACCAACATTTTGATTTATGCCATTCAGTACTGAAGTGCGTGGATGAATTGGCTGGTGGAGACTTTGGAACTTTAGAAATTTTTAACTCAGTTAACCCTTGAAAAATTAAATCAATTACTTGGATAAAAAGAAAAAGAGAACCTTATCATATTGTGGATACTCAGGGAGGGACAATCAAATACAAGAGAAGACTGAATCAATATTTGAAGTGATAATAAAAGGCTGAGAAAAAAAGATTAAGACATCAAAGATAAAACTTAAGTAGGGATAATGAACAAACTTGAACTTGGTTTCAAAATACAAGATGTGAGTAAGATCTGAGATCTTTTAAAAATATGATGATCTTCGTAAAAAGTCTTAGTGTGACATACCTGACAATAGACACTAAAGTTTTGAGGTGGATTCATAAGAATATATGATCTATAAGAACAAAGAATAATAGTCTCACTGAATTTTGCATTGTCTACATTTTACACTATGATTATGTCTGCATGGTATACTTTAAGATGGACAGGAATTAACTGGAATATGTCAAAGAAGGTTAAACAGCACAGAGCATCTGAAACCATGCCATGTCTCAGGAGAAATGGTTGACAAAATGTGAAACACTACATCTGAAAAGATAACTTCTCCAGTAGCTTCAGGACCACTCCATGGGTGGCTCAGTCAGTTGGGCATCTCCGTTCGGCTCAGGTCATGATCAATCCGTGTTGGGCTCCCTGTTCAGTGTGGAGCCTGCCTCTCACTCTCCTTCTGCCCCGCCCCTGGCTTATGCTCTTCTGGGCTTACCATAGAAATGTTGTTTGATGATTTTAGCTTAACATATAAAAAAAAAATTTAAACAATTGGAGGTAGTGGATAAAAAGAATGGGTTGTCTTTTAGATTCTATTAAAAGAATCTACTTTCCTGTCACTACTTCTTCTAAAATCCTGCACTGTTAAGACAGTACTTAACATTGTCTCCAATTATGATAAAGCAAATGTAGGGAGGAATGTTCATTGCCACCTATTGGTAAAAACACAGAACTAAAAAAGATTCAAGAGCATTTGTTTATTCTGAAGTCAGAATTTATGAGCAAACAATATTTACTCATTATTTTAATGGTTATAAATTAAAATCTGTAAATGGAAGTCATGTGTTTATATTATACAAATGCCATTTTAGTGGAAAAGTCCCCACTTTAAAATCAGCGTAAATATAAATATGAAGAAAGGACAACAGTGTGATATGCAAAAGGGTACATTCAACTGCAAAAAAAAAAAAAAAAACCCCTAACATATGCATCAACTTTTAAGAAATAAAACAGGAATAGTGGTTTTATCATATTTGTATGTATACTTCATGTCATTTTTTATTATTTGCTTGTTTATAACACATAAAAGCACATATTTTTTAGCTAAAATATTTAGAAACTATTGAAAGGTTGTATAAGATGAGTGATGACAACACTAAAATTTAATTTCATATTTATGTAGTTGTTTTTGATGTCTAAAACAGACTGGTTTTGTGTTTATAATTAAATATAAATGTAAAGTTTGTGATTATTAAATTGTCAGTGGACATGATCTTTGGAAATTTAGCTGAAGTATTAAATTATGGCACTAATGGGTTATTATTTTACTTTCAACTGAAGACCCACTACAAATATATGGCTGTGTCTCATAAATACATCTTTCATGTTTTCTGTTATGAATAATTTCACAGCACTTGCTATATGCCTGGAACTATTGTAGGTGTGGAGGATATAACAGGCAATAGGAGAGGTGTAGGCCCTTACTCTTGAGGCTTAACATCTATTTTGGGGACGTAGGATAGAGGTGAATACACACCCTGGACAATAAACAAACAGAATCATTTCAGATAAAGGCAAATGTTACAAAGGAAATAAACCAGAGTCATTTATACAGACGGTCGTCAAGGGGAAGCACTTTGAATCTGGTGGTATGGGAAGGCCTTTCCTTACAAGGTGTGGTGTTTGAGAAGAGCTGCTAATTATCAGAACCCAGCTGTGCAAAAAATCTGGGAGAAAAGCAACCCAGGCAGAGTAAAGAGTTGATGATATAAGGTATATGCTGACATTAAACTTTCACGTTCAAACAATTGTGAGGGAAAGGAGGAATACGTGCCCAGAATATGGAGGAGGACAAAGTGGTAAGAAAGTCTGGGAAGGTAGACTAAATTCTTGTGGGTCAGTTTAAGAATTTCCATTTTATTCTAAGGACAATGGAAAGCATTTGTTTAGTCTTTAGTTAGGTAAGAGACGGGTCAAATTCGGCAGCGTCCTACTTTTCATAAAAAGTTTCACTGAAATCCTGTCCCATACATTTGTTTACATCTCTGTATTATCCGTGGCTGTTTTCACACTACATGGCAGAGTTGGGTATTTGTGACAAGAAGCATAGGACTCACACAGCCCTAATACTCCCTGTCTGATCCTTCACAAAACATATGCCCATCCTCGAGGAATGATACCTTCTGTATATTTTGGTTTACAATTCTGTAGAGAAAGACTGTGGGAGGATATGAAGAGAAGTTAGGCTATTGATATGGTCTAGGCTATGAATGATGGAGGTGGAAGAGAGGAAAAGATGTGGGAGATGGTAAGGAGCTAGAGCTAAAGATATTTGTGTGGATAAAATTAAGAGAGAAATCAAGAATAATTCCCAGAATTTTGGTTTGAGTACCTACATGGAAGGTGATTTATATTTAAAGGTATTAATTATTTATAAAGCCTTTAGGACTAAGAATTACATTTTTAATGATATGCAGAAAAAATAAGAAAACTTTTTTATCATATGAATTAGCAAGGCCTATCTTTAAAAATATATGATTTTGGAATTAAATAAAACCTGCTTAGTCAAGTATTAACTGAGGGTCTTGGACAAGCTACTTACCATCTCTGAGATGAATTTTTATAAATTACTACTAAAAATTATTAGTAATTATAAAGAGAAATCATATGATTGGTTTTTATCCAGCTTTATTTTTTAATTTTTCAAATTGGGGTAAAATATACCTTTAATTTACCATTGTCACTATTTTGCATCGTACAGGTCAGTGACATTAAGTACACTTGTGTGCATGGTAGTGTACACCACCATCCATCTCCATAACATTTTTCACTTTCCAAAACTGAAACTGAACTAAATGATATTACCCATATCCCTGTCTCCCTGGCCCCTGCCAACCACCATTCTACTTTCTGTCTCTCTTAATTTGACCACTCTTGGTATTTTATATAAGTGGAATCCTGGTATTTGTCCTATTGTTGTCAGCTTATTTTACTAAGCATAAAGCTTTAAGAGTCCTCTATGTTGTAGCTGTGTCACTATCCATCCTTTCCAAGGCTGAATAATAGTCCGTCGTGCATATATGCCACATCATGTTGATCCATGTGCTATAGATCCATTTGCTGTATCCATCTGTTGAAACCTATTTCTCAATGAGATGGTATTTGGAGGTGGAACCTTTGGAGAGTGAATAGGTAGGTCATGAGGGTGGAAGCTTTATGAATGGGATTAGTACTTTTTTAAAAGAGGCCCCAGAGAGCCCCACATCTGTGAACCAGGAAGCAGGCTATCACCAGCCAGTGAATCTGCCAGTGCCTTGATCTTAGACTTCCTAGCTTTCAGAACTTCAGAACTTCAGAACTTCAGAAGAAGGAGAGGAAGAGAATCTCAGACTCCCACCTGAGTACAGATCCTGACGCAGAATCAGGACCTGAGCCAAATCAAGAGTCAGACACTTAACCAACTGAGCCAACAGGCGCCCCTGTCCAAGTTCAGCTTTTCAGTTTTTCTGACTATATACCCAGAAGTGGAATTGCTCAGCTATATGGTAATTCTGTTTGCAGTTTTTTTTGAGGAACCACTATACTTTTTCCATAGTAGCTATGCTATTTTACATTTCTACCAATAATGCACAGGGTTCCAGTTTCTCCACATCCTTGCTAACACTTCGTATTACCTGTTGTTGTTGTTGATAATAGATATTTTAATGAGTATGAATTGGTATCTCATTGTGGTTTTGACTTCCATTTCTCTAATGATTTATGACATTAAGCATATTTTCACGTCCTTATTGGCCATCCATAGATCTTCTTTGAACAAATGTTTCTTTTTTTACAATTGGGTTGGTTGTTTTTCTGTTGTTGAGTTGTAGGAGCTATTTATATAATATGGATATTAACCTCTTGAGGTATATAATTTGTGGTTATTTTCACCTGTTTTGGGGTTGTCTTTAAAAGACAGAGTTAAACTCTGTTGATAGTGTCCTTTGATGTATAAAAATCTTTAACTTTGATGTAGTCCAATTTATTTTTTTTTTTTACATTTGTTGCTTGTACTTTTGGTTTCTATCTAGTTTATATCCACTGACAAAGCTTTTGTCCTATGTTTTCTTCTAAGAGTTTCATAGTTTCAGCTCTTATGTTTAGGTCCTTGACCCATTTTCAGTTAATTTTTATATTACGGTGTAAGGTAAGGTTCCAACATCATTCTTTGTATGCTGACATATGGTTTTGTTTGTTGAAAATACTGTCCTATTCCCATTGTATGGTATTAGCATCTTGTAAAAAAATTACTTAATTATGTAAGCAAGGGTTTATTTCTGGGCTCTGGATTCTATTCCATTGATTTTTATGTCTCTTTATGTCAGTACCACACTGTTTTGATTATTATAGCTTTATAATAAGTTTTGAAATCAGGAAGTATGAGATCTCCCACTTTGTTGCTCTTTCTAAGGGCTGAGTCCATGTGAATTTTAGGGTGGATTTTTTTATCTTTCGAAAAACATTGCTGGGATATCGATAGGTATTGCCTTGACTCTGTAGAATGCTTTGGGTAGTATTGACATCTTATCAATATTGTTTTCCAATCTATGAATACAGGATATATTTCCATGTATTGGAGTCTTTTTTTTTCTCAATTCCTTCAGAAATGTTTTTGCAGTTTTTAGTGTCCAAGTCTTTTGCCTTTTTGGGTAAGTATATTCCTAAGTGTTTATTCTTTTAGATGATACAAAATTGCTTTGAGGATTAAGATAAATGATGCTTAGGGAAGACTAGACAAGTCCCTCATGGAGAAGAATTTCCATAATTTACGTAGATAGTTTCCACTTAAGAAGGTGGAGCATAACTCCTTATCCCTTAAGGGGTGAAGAAAGAGTAATTGTGGAGAAACCTGACAAACACTACCTCAGCCATGTGATCAAGGTTAATACCAGCAGTGATAAGTCACATTGATAGTATATGCCTTTTGTATGATGTTTTGAAAATGGCATTTCTACTTTGTTCTCTCCAGAACCCATTTAACCCTAGTTTAAACATGAGAAAAATATTGGGGGGAAAAGAAAAGAACAAATGAGGGATATGCTACCAGAACACCTGACCAGTATTCCTCAAAATGGTCAAAGTCCTTAAAAACAAGGAAAGTCTGGGAAACTGTCTATGCCAAGAGTGGTCTAAGGAGACACGGCAACTAATTATAATAACATACCTGAGTAGGATCTTGGAACAGAAAAAAAAGATACTGGGTTAAAAACCTAGGAAATCTGAATAAAGCATGGACTTTAGTACATAATAACATCTCAATATTGCTTTATTAATTATGACAGATACACCATAATAGTGTAAAGTGTTAACAATAGGAGATACTAGGTGTGGTATATACTGTACAATCTTTGCAACTTTCCTATGAACCTAATGGTATTTTAAAATAAAGTGGTCACTTTAAAAATGGAGGGGTCTCTTGGTGGCTCAGTTGGTTAAGCATTACGATCTCAGGGTCCTGGGATTGAGCCCTGCATCAGGCTCCTTACTCAGTAGGGAGCTGGCTTGTCCCTCTCCCTCTGCCTCCACCACCCCGACCTGTGTTCTCTCTCTCTCTCAAATAAATAAATCTTCAAAAAAAAAAAATGATGCATCTAGCCTATATTTAAGAGCTCAATAAATTTTGGCTCAAATTATAAGGATGTTTCTATTATTTAAGAATTTGTTGCTCTAGATCATTTCTATTCCTATAATATTTGATTTCCTTTAATATAAATAATCCCACAAACATATTTTGACCACAGGCTGCTTCTTAGTAAATGATTGTTATTTTCCTTAAATTATAATGTGCTAGAGGGGAGAATGATGTTTTTAATAAATGGGGTTCAATCCACTGGGTATTCATTTGGAAGAAATATACATCTTGAACCCTACCTCACACCATACACAAAAATTAATTCCAAATGAGTTGCAACTCAAATTTATGAAAGATAAACATTATAGCTCTTAAAGAGAGGCATAGAAAAATTTGTTACTTTGTAGTCAGAAAAATTTTTTTAAAAAATATTGCACAAAAATACTAACCATGAAGGATAAATGAGTGGATAGTAATATATTAAAATTATATACTGTTCATCAAGAAACATGATTAAGAAAATATAAAGGCAATATGCAAGGTAAGAGTAGATACAATGAATATATCTGATAAAACTCTGTCAGTATATTTAAAGGTATTTTACAGATAAATATATAAAAGCTGACAAATCAGTAGAAAATTAGACAAAATACTTGAACAGATACTTCCTAATTGATTATACACAAATAAATATATGAACTGATGCTAACTTTATTAGTCATTAAGGAAAAGCTAAAATATAGTAATACTACACACCCATCAAAATGGATGAGATGAAAAATATGGAAATGAAAAATGCAAATGAAATATGGAACACTAGAATTCTTACACATGTTGCCTATAGCAGCGTACCTACCGTTGGGCAACAACTTTGGAAAACTGCTTGGCAGTATCTGTAAAGCTGAATATACTCACTCTTGATTTCATGCCTAGCTATGATCCAATAGGAATGCATACATTTGTTCACCAACAAATATATTCTTGAAAGTTTATCCCACAGTTATTTGTAATAGCCCCGAACACACAACTACCCCAAGCACCAGTCAACAGAAATGGAGTATATTCACAAACTAACATATAGAAAAAAATAAGAATAATGAATTAAAACTACATTTAAATATGAATACATGCCAAACAAAATGTTGAGCAAAATAATCCAAATACAGCCTCTCTAAGAGTATATGCTGTATGATTCTATTTGTATAAAATACAAAGTGAGGAAAATACACTAGTATCTGATGCTAGACATAATGGTATTTTTGTGTATTCCATGGTAAGTGGTGACTGGAAAAGAACAAAATGAGGAGTATTGAGGGTCTAGTAATTAATGTCTGCTTTTTTGATCTAGTTACTGGTTACACAGCTGGATTCATTTTGTGAAAAATCACTGAGTCTTACATTCATGATATGCATGTTTTTCTTTTTATACATTTCTTTTTTTTTTTAAAGATTTTATTTATTTATTTGACAAGGAAAGAAAGAAGTCACAAGTAGGCAGAGAGGCAGGCAGAGAGAGGAGCAAGCAAGCTTCCTGTTGAGCAGAGAGCCTGAATACTGGGCTTGATCCGAGGACCCTGAGATCATGACCTGAGCCAAAGGCAGAGGCTTAACCCACTGAGCCACCCAGGTGCCCCTTTATACATTTCAATAAAGAAATTATCTTTAAAATTGTTTCCCACAGCACTGAATAAAATATCAGAGTTTCCAACTAACTGGGGAGAAATTTACCAGTGAAAAAGCTAGCCATGTATTAATGAGGAAAGACAATACAATTTAAAATCTAATTTTAAAAAATACAAATAAATTTATATCTGACATGCCTCTATTATTTTCCAAAGGGATACAAAAGTGTTCTTCAAAAGGTTTTAGTCTTTATTCTTTTCTTCTTTACCACTGTTATACTTTTCCGACATTAAATTTCAGAATCCCTTCTAGGAAAAAAAAAAATTGAATCCTGGAAGAGCCTCAATTTTCCATTAAGCAATCATTATTTTTGCTCAGGAATTATCATATCAACTCTTTAAAAAATTATGTAAAATATAGATCCCAAGTGCTGTTAAATACTGTAAATAGGCTAATCACTAGAATAGAAACCACATACTTTTTTTTTTTTTTTTTTTTTTTTTACCTTTTGCTGTTACCATTTTGGATGATCTAGATTATTTAAATAATTACATAATGAGTGAGTGGTTTATTTAGTGACCTATTGTCTTTAACTGCTTTTTATATAGAAAAACTTAGGCTTTTTATAAAACTTGAAAGGATACACTGCTTAATTGTGAAACTCATAGTTTGTAATATTATTCTTTTGTCTGACTTAAAGAAAGAAGATGTTGGATTTCAACCAGTTTTTGGAGTACTCATCAATTATCAACCAGGAGCCTCAGGTATGCTGAAACATTAAGGCATACTAAATAAGGATACCCTAATACTCTGTTTCCAATACATTTTACTAATAGTGGGTAGGACAAGCACAGTAATGCATAATAATGAGAACATAAGTTAGAACTAAACTGAAAGGCACTATATTTAATTGCAGTTCAGAAAAGGAGAAATTAGAGTTCAAGGCAGTGGTGCTAAAATTTGACTGCAGGTTAGAATCACGTGGGAATCTTGTAGAAGCTTTTGTGTATGATGATGGAGGAAGCTGGCTTCCAGTAATGACTGAGTATCTCCTTTTAGCCTAGTCATCCCACAGATAAGAACTACAAATTCTAGATAAAATGAGTAAAAACTAGAAAACACTGGTTATTGACTAAAGAAAGCAGAGAAGGGAATTAACAATTGAAAGAAGTAACTGGCCCTGAGAAAGTTTATTGTTTTACAGCTTGGCCATGTCTTAGGATTGCTAGAACTCAGATAGTGGATAAACTGGTTTTACTAGCTTAAAGAAGCAGAGGACAGAGTTCAGGGGAAAGACAATAGCTGAAAAATGAGGGGAGAGAGCCTTAAGAAGGAAATAGCCAGGAAAAGGGGAGCCCAGAATTATATATATAGACTCTTGCTGAGAAGATTGACCCCTGAACTATGCCTGTATAGGTAAAGTCCAAGTAGCTCAGATAAATAAAAAAGAAGAAAATTGTATTGAGATTTCAGCAACTACCTAATGCAGGAGGTATAAAAGTTTTCTGTTGGAATTCAACCAAGTTATTCTAAAAAATCCTAAAAAATAGAACTCTCTTCACAGGAGCATAACAAAATCCAGAATCTATAATATATTACTGACCATGTCAAAACTTAACTACACGTATGAGGGACATTAAAATGTCACTAATACTCAAGAAAATATACAATACTGTACATGAAGAAATAAGCTGGCAAAGATTTATTTAAAACAGCTCGTTAATTATGCTCATGGACATAAGTGAAAATATACAAAAAATAATTAAAAAGATAGGAAATCTCATGAGAGAAAGAACAACTATGGAAAAGACCAAATGGAAAACCTAAAACTGAAAAAAAAAATAACATTTGAGATGAAATGTTAATTGTATGGTTCTATCCAGAGATTGAATATAAGAAACAGGTCAGTACAGAAGCTTTTTAGTTTGATGCAGTCTCATTGGTCTGTTTTTGCTTTTGTAGCCTGTGCTTTGAAAGTCATATTCAAAAAATTATTTCCCAGAAAATGTTAAGAAGTTTTTCCCCCTATGTTTCCTTCTAGTAGTTTTGCACTTTCAGGTCTCAGTGAAGTGACAACATATGAGTGGGAGAAAATACTTGCAAAATACATCTGATAAAAGGTTAGTACCCAAAACATATAGGGAACTTAACACCACAACAAGAAAACAGATAACCCAATTAAAAAACAGGCAAAATATCTGAATAGACATCTTTCAACAGGAGATATACAAATGACCAAAAGGTATCTGAAAACTGTTCAGTAATCATCAGTGAATTGCAAATCAGAACCACAATGTGGGGTGCCTGGGTGGCTGAGTCAGTTAAGCATTTGCCTTTAGCTCAGGTCATGGTCCTAGGGTCCTGGGATCGAGTCCTACATCATGCTCCTTGCTCAGCAGGGAGTCTCCTTCCTGCCTCTGCCTGCCACACACACTTTCTCTTTCTCTGACAAACAAATAAATAAAATCTTAAAAAAATCCCAGTGAGATATCTTCACCTTTTAGAGTAACTATTTCAAAAAGATAAGAGTAAATAAGAATATATCATTGTATACCGATGAAGAAATATATTTTATATATATATATATGTATATGTGCATATATATGTGTGTATCTATTATATTTAAGCTATAATACAAATACAAGAAATGTTATGGTAAAATCAGATCACTCTTAATTTGTTGGTGTCAGTTGAATTTGGCATAATTATTTTGTATTTCAATTTAACAGTATTAGAAATAGAAATGCTATGTCATTTATCTCAGGACAGTTTATATTTGAGAATTTATGGTAAATTAAAATTCAAATGAAGAAGAGGAAAATGAAAAGAATGAAAATGAAAGGAAATGAAAAAGAGGAAGAAGAGCTCTTCCCATCTCTCTAAATGGCTGGTAAAGGAATAAGTAAGCAAATTATAGTACACCCATTCATAAAAATATTACGTAGAAATCAAGGCCATAATTATAGAAGACATGGAAAATGCAAGTAGTCACAAAATAGAAAGCAGAGGCAGAGTATAATGTTGCATTCCTGGTATAATTTAACAATATAAATAAATATAAAGGATGCAAATCAGAAAAGTATAGAAAAGACACAACAAAAATGAAGATAGTGTGTTAGTGTTTTCGGATCAGTTTTTCCTCTTTGTTTAATTTTCTCCAGTTTTGTCACACCACTTCTCTAATTTAAGGGAAAAATTAGTTAAGTTTTTTTTCTTTTTTTTTTTTTTTAAAGATTTTATTCATTTGACAAGAAAGAGATCACAAGTAGGCAGAGAGGCAGGCAGAGAGAGAGGAGGAAGCAGACTCCCTGCTGAGCAGAGATCCTGATGCGAGACTGGGATCTTGACCTGAGCAGAAGGCAGAGGCTCTAACCCACTGAGCCACCCAAGTGCCCCCACAATTAGTTAAGTCTTAATGTGCCTATAAGTATATATTACATATAATCTAAAGAAGAGAGAGGAAAAATAAAAATAGGTAAGGTAAGACAAACTTCAGTACCAATTCCTCTGAAACAGCATTATCTGAAATAACAGAATAGGTGTGTATGTGTGTCTACAAAAGTTCCAAGCATTCAAAGAAAAATACCTTGGAGAAAATATTTCTGCAAATACACTTGTGTTTTATCTCTATGGGTAGGGGAAAAGAAAGGATCCTCAAAAAAAAAAAAAAAAAAAAAAAGAACAATATGTTTCTGAATTATGCCTTTCCAACTGGGCTTTAGGTTTCTCTGAAAAGAACATCAAAAACAACTTTTCCAGACAAAAGCATGAGGTGATCAACAGCACCCTCAGGACTTGTTAACAAATGGCCTCTTTCAGGGAAGACAACATTTTGGGTTTAAACTAGAGCATTTCTACCAGGGAAGGCTCCCATGGGGTGCAAAATCCTCCTAAGTATGGACATGCAAGAGTCTTTGATGTTGGGAGAATTCTTGCAAATGGTTAGGAATCACTGAAGAACTCTGATGGGCTAGGGATTTCATTACCTAAACAGGATTAATTTCATGTGTATTCTTGCCCAGAATGAAAAATTAAAGGAATAATTTATATGGGCATTTCAAATAAAGAAGAAGATGTTTGCAATAACTGGATAATTCAGATAGCAAGTTACTTGCTTGAATTGCTAGAATCATTGCCTAAAATCATTTATAATGTGTCCACAGTTACTGTCTATGTTGTTAACTTAGGATGTACAATTGTGACCATCAAAATTTGAAAGTCAAACCTTGTGATTTTCAAAGAATTCTCTACCCTTCTCTAGGAATGGTTCCCTTTGATCAGACAGAGCACTTGGCTATGATGCTAAACTACTGTTTGTTCATTTAACCTTAATTTATCCCCTCAGTATCAGAAGAGGAAAAATAATGACAAGAACTACTGATTGAGTTTATTTGTACTACGGCAATGTTTGGCCTTTTAAAAGCATTTTCATCAAGATGGTTTATCTTTACATGGCAATCATTTATAAATGATGATGACATGGTTGGTAGAGATGAGAGTATTTATGAAGAAAAATGTGGTTGTGCTGGTGTCATTAAAAGAATGAGAATTTAGCTTGTAAATTTGAAAACTCCTAAAAATATCTAGATTCTTCTGCATCTAGGAACAAACCCCAAATTGGTAGGGGGTGGGGGAGATGGGGGCGGGAGTAATTTGTTAGACTTTTCTGATTTTCTTTCCTAAAATAACAGATTAACTTAATGTTCTTCCAAATGCTTTTAGATAGAGAATCATCTCTTCATATAAAATCTTATGTGGAAGCCTAATATATGTAAGAAAAAAAATCCAGCTGCTTGCTTAATGTCACTTGGGAAATTCAGAGCTCCCTCATTTCTATGCCAGAAATATTTTTGTGGAAATTCCAGAGTTGCCAACATCATACAATATAAAGATTACTGTACTTGATGATTATATTTCTCTGGCATGTAGATATTAGAATAATCTCAGTCACTTAAATTTGTTTTGCAAAGTAATTTGAAGATTGCTGTCACAAGTGAGTCAGTACCCATTCAAATTAAATCTTCATGAAGAATCCTCTTTTGCCTAATTATCAAGAATGTTTTATTTTCAATAATAGTTTAAATTTATTTGCATCTTTTAAATCATAAAGGGTATTTATTTCATCAAAAAGATGAATTTTTTGATACCTTTAAAAATGTGTTTTCTAATATATTTTTTTAATTTTTTATTTTTTATAAACATATATTTTTATCCCCAGGGGTACAGGTCTGTGAATCACCAGGTTTACACACTTCACAGCACTCACCAAAGCACATACCCTCCCCAATGTCCATAATCCCACCCCCTTCTCCCAAACCCCCTCCCCCCAGCAACCCTCAGTTTGTTTTGTGAGATTAATTTTCTAATATTTTATCTCTCTGAAAGGAGGGAAGGAAGGAAGGAACAGATGAAGGAAAAGAGTGAGTTCAAAACCAAACAATTTATCTTCAAATCTTTGAGATTTTTTTTCTATTGTTCTTACTTATGTACAACTCTTTAAACTTTTCCTCCAAAATATGAGCTCTTCTGAGAAGCTCTCTGTGCTATAAAGACACTTTAACAGATGCCTCACTCTTTTTTTTCCCAGAGAGTGCTGTGTCGGAAGTGGGTTCTGATACTTCCATAATAAGAGCAGAACTCATTGGAAACAACATGCCATCCTGATGCAACCAGTATTGCAACATAATTATCATTTCTGAGAGGGTATCTGTTCTAAATTTGTGATTTTCTCTTTATTAAGGAGAAGGGGCAAGAATCTAATTGAAGCATCTCAAGAGAATATTTTCATGTTGGACTGTATTTCCCCCCATCCTCTCTTCCTGTGCAAGTTAAAATGCTGGTCTGATTTATCTCAGTCTTTACAAAAGAGTCTAGTGTATCTGCCTTTGTATGCCTGTGGGAAGATTTTCCTTATATGGTTCATTCCAAATATGTCTTGTTAAACATAAAGGCAACTTGTGGGGTTAAATAATTTTGATAAGAAATATTTTAATTTGTTTGTTCTAATGCAGGAAAAGCAAAACATTTCTTAACCTTCTTCTGTAAAGAGATAGTAATTTGGAAATATAAATTGTATACCATGCTAGTTTTTTTTTTTTCCTTACAAGAAGTGATTTGCAGGAATTCGGGATTTAGGGTAGAGAATGTAGCTTCTGGCCAAGCTTTCAGTATTCTCTAAAGCTTCTTTTATTTTTGGGGTAGGGGGTGCTTTTCTTGTGCATAAACAAAACCATATTTAGATAAAAGCAAAAGTTGTTGATGACTAAGTATAAATTTTGGAAAAAAATCCTGGATAACTAAACAATTTTTAAAGTCTTTTGTCAAGTTTTATTGGTGAGTCAGAAACTTTTTGGTTTTCCCTACTGAAATAAGAGAGCAACTCTTTGCTCAGTAATTATTCCAACTAGTACCAAAAAATTATCCACTGGAAAGCATTCAGAATATGTAATTGCATCTGGCTTGGTGCTTTTGAATCAATAAAAGATATTCTTCCACTCACTGAACCCAGAAAATCTCCACATGCTTGGGTAATGATGCTACAGAAATGTTTAATTATCATTCTCCTACCTGACCTAAAGCTGTTTGTGAGTTTTGGCGAAGAGAAAGGGAGACTCAGAAATTCAGCAAGCATTGGACAGTGGTATCTTTCCAACGTGGAGACCATATAATTATATATGAAAAGGTTCTCTGTTTCAGTCAGTGAAGTTTTTATGAAAATGTATACACAGGGATTGCCTACCTTTTTTTTTTTTCAGACAAGTGAATTTTGGCAATACATATCTAAAAACAATATATAGGTGCAACTCAAGAATGTGTGATCTCATCAATCTTTTGGTGCATACCCTCCCCAAATCCTCTGTGCTCACTCCTCACCTTCAGTGACTTCAACGCAGGTGCCATCAAGAACAAGGCGCAGTCCGTGCGCGAGGTCTTCGCCCGGCAGCTGATGCAGGTGCGCGGAGTGAGTGGGGAGAAGGCGGCAGCCATAGTGGACAAGTACAGCACCCCCGCCAGCCTGTTGGCCGCCTGTGACGCCTGTGCCACCCCCAAGGAACAGGAGATGCTGCTGAGCACCATCAAGTGTGGCCAACTGCAGAGGAATCTGGGGCCCGCTCTGAGCAGGACCTTGTCCCAGCTCTATTGCTGCTACGGCCCCCTCACCTGAGCTATGCCACGAGGTCGACTCTGCCTGCCCCCCCCCCCCCCACCTTCACAGGCTAGCCAGCTTTTTAATCCGAATCGGTTTGGCCACAATAAAAATATAAGTATTTGCAAAAAAAAAAAAATGTTGGAAAATAGTACAGAATTAAAACACAGTACTGAGCTGGGATGCCACTGGAAAATATTTTAAAATACCTTACAATATGGATATTATGGATAAATTTATATTTTTCACTGAAGCTTAAGTGATTGTTTGGCAGACAAAAAGACTGGCTCAGTGTCCATCAGCAATAATAAAAAGTAAATTTGGCTTCCTAGAGTGTATGATGCAGTTTTTAAATTTCATTTTTAGTTAGATAATTATTTTGTTCAGAGAGGCACATAACTTCTCTTTGTATTATGTGGTAAAGGTGAATGAATAGTTAAAAGAAAGGCTCATTCAGTGAAATGCAGAAGGGAACTGATAATTTAAAAAAAGCAGTTTCAGGAACACACGCATGGCTCAGTCGATTAAGTGTCTGCCTTCAGCTCAGGTCATGATCCCAGGGTCCTGGGATAGAGTCCTGCACTTGGCTCCCTGCTCAGCAGGAGGCCTGCTTCTCTCTCTCTATCTCTCTCTCTCTCTCTGTCAAATAAATAAATAAAACTTTAAAAAAATTAAAATGAGGAAACCATTTTCATACTATAAAGATAAACAGAAAAGTAAGAGTATAATTCTAAAAATTGACTTTTCAGTGTCTCCTCTTAGTATTTAAACCAAATTGGAGTTTTCCCTTAACTTGAGTTTATCCTGTATTTGTTTCATGCTTTAATGGTCACAGGGCATTTGTCTATAGGTTATTTTATTTGACCTTTGTGATAGAATAACGTTCTCCACCAGAGATCTCCACATCCTAATCCCCAAAACTGGTGAATATATATTACTTTATGTAGCACAATGGATTTTCCATATGCTATTAAGTTAAGGATCTTGAGATAGAAAAATTACTAAGGATGACTTAGATGAGCCCACTGCAATCACAGCAGTCCTTATATGACAGAGGCAAGAAGAATCAGAGTCAGAAAGGCAAAGTGACAAAGGAAGCAGAGAAGGATTTCAAAAGGCTACACTGCTGGCTTTGAAGATGGACAAACGGATCTGAGCCAAGGAATTCGGGTGGCCTTTTAAAGTTGGGAAAGGCAAGGAAACAATTTCTGCCTCAGAGCTTTCAGAAGGCAGCTGTCCTGCCAGCACCTTGATTTTAGTTATTGAGCCCAATTTTAGATATCTGATCTTTAGAAATAAATTTATGTTGTTTTAATTCACTAAGATTATAGTAATTTGTAACAGTAGCAATAGGAAACCAATATACCTATTAATAATTCTGAGATTTGAGAAGGTGAGACTTTATCTCCAATTTATAGGAAGATCATGATTTTTCCAGGATTCTATAGTTAACATGGCAGAGCTGAGAGTAGAACCCAGGTGTTCTGGCCTCAAGTCCAGGGCTATAGTTTTACTGGAATTTATTTAGTTTCATCATTTTGCATTATTTATTAGATAGCTTTGGATTCATTTCTGATTCCTAATATAATGAAAGACCACAAACCTCATGGCTTAAAACAACACAGATTTATTCTCTTATGGTTCTGGAGATCAGATGTCTAATATGGGTCTCACAGGACTAATGTCAATCAGGGTGTCAGCACATCTGCATTCCTTCTGGAAAATCTAGCAAAGAATCAGTTTCCTAGCCTTTCAAGCTTTTAGAGACTGCTTGGATTCCTTGGTGTGTGGCTCTGTCCTCCCATCTTCAAGCCAACAGCATAACATCTTCAAATCTCTTTTTGACTAGAACCCCCGTTTCTTTTATCACATCTTTCCTGATTTTAATCCTCCTATCTCTCTCTTGTAAGACTCTGATCTTTTGGACCCATAGAGATAATCCAAGACAATCTCCACATCAAGATTATTAATTTAGTCACATCCTCAAATTTCCCTTTTCTATGTAAGGACCATAGTCAAAGGTTCTGGGGTTGGGATATAGACAACTTTGAGGAGGCATTATTCCATCTACCAGCATCTCCTATGTATCAAATATTGTCCTAATTACTGAGAATAAATTAAAATGCCCAATGCTGATGAGATTTCACTGAGAAATACTGAATAGGTAGACATAATCTGACTTTTTAAAAAACTCACTCTGACTTTTTAAATAATATATAATGGAGAGAGGAGGAACGGCTGAACAGAAACAGTTGTCTAATCAAGAGCTGTGGGAGAAGGTCTGTATTCCGACTTTTCAGTTGTCTTGAAAAGCTAGATAAGTACTAATTCACTTAATTTTAAAAATTGAGAAAAACTAAGTGAGGAGCATGTCTTGGGTTAGTTGGGGTTGGAAGTGAGAATTAAGAATTGGTTTCAGACATGAAGAAATTGAGAACTCAGTGGACATCAAATCAGAGAAGTCAAGTCAGCAGTTGGACATGTGATTTTGAGTTCAGGGTATTGGATAGGAGTGAAAATTAAGGAACTTGGACATCAGTGTAGGCACTTCTATGTGAGACTTCATGATCCAGTAGATCCAACAATACATGAGATGCCTATGATAAATACACATATTATATGAACTCTCTTAAAGATCCCAGTAGCAGAATCATAGTACAAACATGTAGGATTTTGGAGTAAATCAGTGCCCCTTCTGAAGGTATCTATCTATTTTTGAGAAACATCCCCTGGTTTGCTAGCAGACATCACAAGAAATGAATGCCTAATCAGAGAATATCAAGTGACTCAAATTTAAGCTGCTCATCAGGAACACTGTATCTGAACCTCTAGGGAATAAGATTGACTCAGAGCAGCAATTTATTATGAAGTTGAAATGATGTGTAGGAAGTCGGTCCAGGAGGTCCAAGAAGTACAAGTAAGTTGCAGGAGCAGATGATCCAGATTTCTTTGACAACTTCTGCATTGTCTCTTCTCTTCTAATCTTCATCTGTATTCTCATGGTTGTTTTTTATGACCACCTAACTCAAGAGCAGAAACCTTGGACCTGATTTATAGATGGTTTTTCGTGATTTTCTGGTACTCACTTGAAGTGGATGGCTGCAGAATTTTAGTCTGGCTTAGTTTTGGTCCTCAAGAACAGTGGTGATGGAAAATCCCCAAAAGGATAGAAATTTAAGCAGTACATGTGACATTTTACTTTGGCTCAAGTGAGAGATACTTAGAAAATACAGGGATGTATGGATAGGTGCTAATACAACATGAGTTTGGACTCCACAGGTCCACTTGTGTATGTATTTTTTTCCCATTACATACAATACGATATTATAAATGTATTTTCTCTTTCTCATTACATTTTCTTTTCTCTAGCATACTTTATTGTAAGAATACAATAATAATACATATATCATTAAAAATATAACACCTGTCAATCTGCCAAGTTATTATAAGACTTTGGTCCAGAGTAGGCTATTAGTAATTAAGTTTTGGGGCAGTCAGAAATTATATGTAGATGTCCAGCTGCATGGGGTAGGAGGGGGGCTGCTGGCACCTGGGTCTTCATGTTTTTGCAGGTCCACTTAGCTTGGAACTGAATAATCAGGAACTTTAGGGGTACCTGGGTGGCTCAGTGGGTTAAGCTTCTGCCTTTGGCTCAGGTCATGATTTTGGAGTCCTGGGATTGAGCCCCGCCTGGGGCTCTCTGCTCAGCGGGGAGCCTGCTTCCCTCTCTCTCTGTGCCTGCCTCTCTGCCTACTTGTAATCTCTCTCTGTGTCAAATAAATAAATAAATAAAATCCTAAAAAAAAAAAATAATCAGAGACTTTAAAAGAACAAGATTGAAAAATGGTGACAAGATAAATAATTGGTACAAAAATCTCATTTTTAATTGAATTTTTATGTTTTCCTGGTGTCTTTCCCTTTAGAAATTCTATATAATTTTCCCCTAGTGATTTAGAAGATATAATCTCATTTTGAATTCTAATAGTAGCTATCTTTAACTTTTCAGTAATATACTAGAATCCACATTTACCTACAATATTAACTGAAATAATTTCACAATAAATCCTGGCTAATCTTAACTAAAAAATTTAGCTCACTTTTACTTCCGCTTACAGAATCAATGAGGATTCTCATAACAATGACCTTGAGTCATGAAGATAAAATTGAATTATGTTAATATCACCTGTTTAGGAGGTGAAGATTTTCATTAGACAAAAAAATGTTATCAGAAAAACTGAAATAAAAACAAAGTATTGGAGCTTTAAAGTCACCTTTCTATAATATCTCATTCTGGGGTAATGATGAAAAAAAAATTAGTTACACTAAGAAACTTCCCACGTCCTTATAAATTTATAGTATTTACTTAGCAAAACAAATTTCTGAAGTCTTTGCAAGTTTTCCATTAATAACGCTAGTGAAGTCCATGAAATCTTTTGTAAACTGTGGATAATTTTTGTTTAGTTTCAGAGTTTTGGGCTTGAGTAACGCTCTCAAGTGTGATACCATGGACTTCTAAGGTAAATGTTAAACTTGGCGGAGACACTCCATGAAGACTGAATATGTCATTTGACCTCTTGGTGACTTTGTGGCCTCATTTATAAATTGGAGTTTATGTTGAAACACTGCTGGGAATATGATGATGTAATTGGCTCCTGAGCTCTCCAGAGCACCCTCCAAACAGAGTATGAAAGATGCCTGCTGCCTGAAACAAACCATCAGAAAAATAACAGTGACAAGGAAACGAATCTGAAGATTTAAAAATAGCTGATAGAATCTAGCAACTACTCAGAATGGTAACCTGAGATATAAGCTCTAGAACAATGGCCAGCCTGTTTCTACATAGATTTAGTTCTATTTTTTTTTTTTTAATGAATCTTTACTGCATCTCTTGCTACCAATGTCCTCTCACCTCAAATTTTAAGCATAAAAAAAAAAAACTTTGGACAACGCACTTGGACACTGTCTTAAATATTTTACTGTAAGTCAATTTGGGAAGCACAAGGGGATGCTACATTTACAACTACTTCAGTCAGTATCTTATAATTGCATTATTCATTATTATTTTTTCTAAACAGAGATGTGTAAGAAGCAGAATGAACATACATCCTTCAAACTGATTTGTCAAAAGTACTGGAATGTCTCAGTCTTTTAATCAAGTTTTATATACTTGAAGCATCAACTTATGCACAGAAGATTTTAACAAGATTTGTAACTCTTTTGTAGGAGAGCCTGAAAAGCAGCTAGAAGACAGAGCTAGGAAGATGACTGTACTATTCTCATCCCATTTAGAATTTTAACTTCCAGCTGAATTGGTTTTCCTCTTAACCAATTACTTAATCCATTTTGAAAGTTTCAATGAGTTTTATTCAAGAATTTGAGGTCCTTTGTGAGAGTGGCCTTCTGAGAGCATGAAAGCTCTGTGATTGCTTTCTCTTTAGGTCTGGAAACTAACAGAGCTCTTTGGAGTCAAAGCTGACATAAAAATAGAGCCTGACTTGGAATTTTGTAGGAAGGGTGTTTAGAAAGTGAATAAAGCTGGAATTTATAAGCTGCACAAAATTAGCTACATGGCTATTTATATTAAATGTCTCTGGCCTCTTGTAGGTCAGGTGACATCCTCCAGCTTCCTGCTGTTAAAGGTAAGACTCATGTCATTCTTGACAAGTCTTGTTACAAAACACAATCCCAATTGCTTTGTAAAACTTAAATAGCAAGATTACAAATCAAAACAAAACCCTGAGAGAAGCCTTGAGAACAATAATTTTAAAGGTAGTTTTACTTTTCTATTAAAAGAAAAAAAAAGGTTGGGAATTGGTGAGCTAAGAATAGTTAGAAGTAAGACCAAGAGAGGAAAAATAGACAATAGAGATGCTTGAATTCTGCTGAAGATGATACTTGGTGACTTCTACTTTATGGGGATAATTGATCATTTCCTCTAGTGAAGTGCCTTTTGCTTCAGGAATTAGGGTCCCAGAGGATACACCTCACTCCTAAATTTTAACAACTAAGCCAAAGTGCCCGTCTTAGAGATTTTTGTTACACTGTTATAGATTTCCTATTCCTTTTAGTGCTGTGGTCAGAGAGAGAATGGGGAGATCTGCTTTATAATCAGCATATTTTGTATAGGTTTTGGGATTCTCCAGTCAAGCTGTCAGTCCCACATTCAATGAGCTAATTGCCCTGAGCTTGTATTGTAAATGATGGGAGAATAATGAACAAAGGAAAAGTATGGTCCTTACCCTTAAATATAGAATATTCTACAGGGAGGCGTAGACATAAAACATTACAAAGAAAGTAGCTAAGGGAATGTTTCACTGCTGGTGGACTTTGTAAGAAAAGCTCAGGTTGACTGCAGTCTCATGTAGTCTAGTGCAATGGTACAATACAGTGGTGTGTGTGGGTGTGTGGAAGTGGGCTTGGTCGGGGATGGAGTTGCATCTGTTCCACCTGGTCACTCCCTCTCTGGGGCCCACAGCATATTCTTTGCCTTGGGTGAGGATTTGCACTGGGGAAAGGGCCTTCAGTTTCATAGGCCATTTTAGGTGGGATTGGGCAAGAGGGATAGTTGAATGTACCATGACTTAGGCATCATTCCTCTTGATTAACAAGAGGTGTGTTGGCTCTTCTCGGGGGGAGATGTCTTCTGGACCACAATGGGAAGGACATCTATTAAGGCTTGTTTGTACTGGTGTTTTACTGAGCCCACTTACATAAATATTGGACCTTATAGTGCTGGTCTGGCTCCCTGGTGGTACTGACAGAGAGAGTTTTTGTGGAGAGCTAGACAATTGCTTAAGCAGGTTTTGTTCCTTTCCAGTTGATCTGTCCATGTGGGATCCCATAGTTCTGGGACTCCTACCCCTTTACCTGTTCATGTTGCTTCCTCTTCACCATGTCTGTACTCCAGTATTATCCATATCCTGATACAATTATCTAGTTCCCAAGGATCAAGGGGAACTAATACTTGGTGACCAAAAATTTAATTTTTAAAAAGTATTATTGTTTCATAACTGGAGTATTGCCCTTGAAAACAAAAGCCAGGAATCATATTTTTATTCTCTGGTTCTCTTATAAATAAATTTTCCTATGAAGCAATGAAATGTCTCCTAACCTTCAAAAAGAGAGTGTGACAGTGTAATAGAAAGTAAGGGGGAATATAGCACTGGTTAATTAATAAATGTTATACTATATAAAGGTGCCTCTTGATAGGTTTTATTCTAAAATCAATTATACATAATCCTGTGTTTATAAATTTAGCATTTTCCCTCCTTGAATGTGATTTGGTGTTATTAGAAATGTCTACTGCTAATAGCATCTAATAGCATCTAATGCTATTAGAAACATCTACTCTTAACTCACAATGATTATTTTTGAGTCAGCTTTCTTTGTGAAAATGCTTTCCTGTGGTTGGCTATTGCAAATAATACTACAAAGAACAGAGAGGTGTAGCTATCTCTTCAAAATAGTGATTTAATTTCCTTTCAATAACTATTCAAATACAGAATTCTAGATCATACGGAAATTCAATTTTTTAATTTTTTGAGGAAACTCCTACTGTTTTCCACAATGGCTGCACCAATTTACATTCCTACCAACAGTGCACAAGGGTTCTCTTTGGTTCACACCCTCAACAGCACTTGCTATCTCTTGTCTTTTTGGTCTTAGCCATCCTAACAGGTGTGAGGTGTTATCTCACTATGGTTTTGATTTGCATTTCCCTGTTGGTTAGTGATGTTGAGTACCTCTTCTTACACCTGTTGGTCATTTAAATATCTTCTTTGGGAAAATATCTTTGGGGAAAATTTCAGGTTCTTTGCCCATTTTTTAATTGGGTTGCTTAGGGTTATTTTGGTATTGAGTTTTATGAATTCCTTATATATTTTGGATATTAACTACATGAGATGTGTGATTTGAAAATATTTTCTCCCATTTGTAGGTTGTCTCTTCATTTTGTTGAGAAGCATTTTGGTTTGATGTAGTTTATTTTTGCTTTTGTTGTTTGTGCTTTGAGTGTCATATCCATAAAATAATTGCCAAGACCAATGTCAAGGAATTTTTCTCTATATTTTCCCCAGGAGTTTTAGGGTTTTAGGTCCTACATTTAAGTCTTTGGTTCATTTTGAGTTTACTTTTTCTGAGTGGTATAAGATAGGGGTCCAATTTCATTCTTCTGCATTTGAATATCCAGTTTCCCAACACTATTTGTTGAAGAGACTATCTTCTCTCCATTGAGTATTTTTAGTTCTCTTGTCAAATATTGTTGACCAAATATATGTGGGTTTATTCCTGGGCTCTTGAGTCTTTTTCATTTGTCCATGTATCTGTTTTATGCCAGTATCTTACGATTTTTATTATGTTATCTTTGTAATGTAGTTTGAAATTATATGGCTGTGGGCCTGCCATATATGCCCTTTATTATACTGAGTTAAATTTGTTTTATACCCATTTTGTTGGAAGTTTTTGGTTTTAATGGATGTTGAATTTGTCATATGTTTTTTATGTATCTATTAAGATGATCATGCAATGTTTATCTTTCCTTCTATTGATGTGATTATTCACACTTATTTATTTGCATATCTTGTACCATCCTTGCATCCCAGAGATGGATCCTCTTTGATTATGGTGTGTAATTCTTTTAATGTGCTGTTAAATTCAGTTTACTAGTATTTTATTGAGAATTTTTGCATCTGTATTCATCAAAGATATTGGCCTATAGTTTTCTTTTCTTGTGGTGTCCTTATCTGACTTTGATATCAGGGCAATGCAGGCTTAATAAAAGGAGTTTGGGAGTATATCATCCTCTTCAGTTTTTTCTGGGATTTGAGAAGGATCTTTAAATGTTTGGTAGAATTCATCAGTGAATCTATTTCTCCTAGACATATTTTTTGGGAGGTTTTTGATTGCTGATTGAATGTTTTTACTTGTATTTATCAGTTTAGATTTTCTGTTTCATCATGATTCATTTTTGGTAGGTTATACATTTCTAGAAATTTATATATTTCTTCTAAGTTGTCCAATTTGTGGGTATATTGTTGTTCATAGTAGTCTCTTATGATTCTAAGTGCCCATTGATAAGAGTAGACAAAGAAAATGTGCATATAATACATTGGATACATTGTATTCAATACATAAAGTGAATATTATTCACCCTTAAAAAGGAAGGAAACCGTCAACTAATCTTCGACAAAGCAGGAAAGAATGTCCAATAGAAAAAAGACAGCCTCTTCAATAAATGGTGCTGGGAAAACTGGACAGCCACATGCAGAAAAATGAAATTGGACCATTTCCTTACACCACACACAAAAATAGACTCAAAATGGATGAAGGACCTCAATGTGCGAAAGGAATCCATCAAAATCCTTGAGGAGAACACAGGCAGTAACCTCTTCGACCTCAGCCGCAGCAACATCTTCCTAGGAATAACACCAAAGGCATGGGAAGCAAGTTCAAAAATGAACTATTGGGACTTCATCAAGATCAAAAGCTTTTGCACAGCAAAGGAAACAGTTAACAAAATCAAAAGACAACTGACAGAATGGGAGAAGATATTTGCAAATGACATATCAGATAAAGGACTAGTGTCCAGAATCTATAAAGAACTTAGCAAACTCAACACCCAAAGAACAAATAATCCAATCAAGAAATGGGCAGAGGACATGAACAGACATTTCTGCAAAGAAAACATCCAGATGGCCAACAGACACATGAAAAAGTGCTCCATATAACTCGGCATCAGGGAAATACAAATCAAAACCACAATGAGATATCACCTCACACCAGTCAGAATGGCTAAAATCAACAAGTCAGGAAACAACAGATGCTGGCGAGGATGCGGAGAAAGGGGAACCCTCCTACACTGTTAGTGGGAATGCAAGCTGGTGCAGCCACTCTGGAAAACAGCATGGAGGTTCCTCAAAATGTTGAAAATAGAACTGCCCTATGACCCAGCAATTGCACTATTGGGTATTTACCCTAAAGATACAAACGTAGTGACCCAAAGGGGCACGTCCACCTGAATGTTTATAGCAGCAATGTCCACAATAGCCAAACTATGGAAAGAACCTAGATGTCCATCAACAGATGAATGGATCAAGAAGATGTGGTATATATACACAATGGAATACTATGCAGCCATCAAAAGAAATGAAATCTTGCCATTTGCGACAACATGGATGGAACTAGAGCGTATCATGCTTAGCGAAATAAGTCAAGCAGAGAAAGACAACTATCATATGATCTCCTTGAAGTGGTGATGCAACATGGGGGCTTAAGTGGGTAGGAGAAGAATCAATGAAACAAGATGGGATTGGGAGGGAGATAAACCATAAGTGACTCTTAATCTCACAAAACAAACTGAGGGTTGCTGGGGGAAGGGGGTTTGGGAGAAGGGGATGGGAGTATGGACATTGGGGAGGGTATGTGCTTTGGTGAGTGCTGTGAAGTGTGTAAACCTGGTGATTCACAGACCTGTACCCCTGGGGATAAAAATATATGTTTATAAAAAATAAAAAATTATTAAAAAAATAAAATATATAAAGCAGAAAAAAAAAAAAGGAAGGAAACCCTGCCATTTCCAATAACATGGCTGAAACTTGAGGACATTGTGCTAAGTGAAATAAGTTGTAGACAGAAAGACAAATACTATATGATCTCATTTATATGTAGAATCTAAAAAAAACCAAACTTGCAGGTGCAAGAAGAGATTGGTGGTTGCCAGAGGTAGGAGGTTCAGTGGCAGAAATGGATGAAAGTGGTCAAAGGGTATAAACTTCCAATTATAACATGAATAAGTTTGGGAGATATAATGTACAGTATAGTGACTATAGTCACCTATAGTTACCAATATTATATTGTTTATTTGAAGGTTGCTAAGAGAATACATTTTTTTTAAAATTTATTTGAAAGAGAGAGATTACATGTAGGCAGACAGGCAGGCAGAGAGAGAGAGAGGAGGAAGCAGGCTCCCTGCTGAGCAGGGAGCCCGATGCAGGACTCAATCCCAGGACCTTGAGATCATGACCTGAGCCGAAGGCAGCAGCTTAACCCACTGAGCTACCCAGGCGCCCCAAGAGAATACATTTTAAAAGGTCTCATATCACACACACACACACACACACACACACACACACACACACAAAGTAACTATGTGAGGGGATGGCTTTGTTACCTAACTTTGTGTGGTGGTAACCTTTTTGTCATATATACATATGTCAAATCATTATGTGTATACCTTAACTTACACAATGTTATTATCAATTATAGCTCACTAAAATTGGAAAAAATAAGCCTTCCTCTCTGCAGTTTAACTGTCAGTTGTTACTTCCTAGGACTGTCCTTTTATTTATCTCTGATGGCTAGAGATATAGCTTGCTGTCTTCAATATAATGTATTTTTGGAAAATAGATTGTTGACTGTTTTAGAATTATGTATTAAGGAAGAATATCTCCGGATAGAGTTAGAGATCAAGGACTGCCTTTTAATTTGAGGGAGTTTTTTCTGTGTATTGGTTTTCTTATTGGCGGATCCATATTGATGATGTAATCATCATAACAGGATATTAAAATGGGACTCTTTACATCTCAGTTTCAGATATATAACCAACAACAAGAAATTTAATATTCCAAAGTAAGGGGCTAGGTTACATACAATGAAAACAGAGTCTGTAATTTTTTTTCTTTTAAGCTGAAGAGACTGAAAGAGAAGTTACAATTTGAGGAGCGAATTTTCTTTGATGAAAGTTGTCAGTGAGGAAGGGGAGAGAATTCTCTTTATTAGTATTTTAGATCTGGTAGAGATGTTCTGATACTAGTACCACGGAGCATGGGGGACTCACACTGGAAAAAGGTGAAGGGCAAGAAGGTGGCTGAAACAGGCTGTACAAAGCAAGCAGAAAATTACAGTTAAGAAGTCATTGCACTTCTTTCTACTGGCCAAAGGTGTTTTGCAGAAAGTCATTATGCCAGGGAGTCACCTTGGGATTATACTAAATCTTGCACAAGTGGGCCACCTAAGGAGGTGAGTAGCAGACATAGCCTGATAATATATTAATGGCTGCTCAGAGCTGAGGCAGGAGTCTTCAAACAATCTTCTGGAGAAGATTCATTCATCTGCATTAGAGCAACTGAAGTTCAGTAATTTTCGATTGTAGTAGTTTTTTATTGTTGCTATAACAAATTACCACAGATTTCATATCTTAAAACAACACAAAGTTACTCTTGTGCAGTTTTACAAGTCAAAAGTCTAAAATCAAGGTATGATCAGGTAATCTGTTTCTTTGCTTTTTTTAGCTCCTAGAGGCCACCCTAGTGAAGCTGTGGCTCCTTCCTGAATTTCCAAAGTCAAATCTCTTTCTGCCCCTTTTCTTCCACTGGTATATTACCTTCTGTGTCTTGGACCCTCCTGTCTCTTCCTCTTATAAGAACCCTTGTGAGGACATTGAACTCATATGGATAACCCAGAATTAGCTCCCTATTTCAGGATTCTTAATCACATTTCCAAAGTCCTTTTTACCATGTAGAGTAATGTATTCACAGGTTTTGGATATCTTGGGGAGGTGTGATATTCTTCTGTGTACCTTAACAGTGAGGGAAGGTAGCCAAAGAACCCACCAAAGTACTGGGAGAATCAGAATCAACTTTAAACAGTACCAGGCTAAGAGAATCTTGGCACCAGCTCAAAAGAGTAAAATTCAAGAAAACATTTTTTTTTCTGCCGCTTACTGCCCCTACTTCTCTTTCCTTGACCCAAATGATAAGAAGCTTCTGTTGGCAAGCTGGGGAGGAGGAGAGAAATACAGGCTAGGGAAACAGAGAAGAGTGAAACATTTTATCCTACTGTTCTATTGTAAAATTCCCACCTAGAACCATGTTGAATTGAGGGAGAGGGGAAGCTTTTACTTTAAGTTCAAAGTTGATTTGTTATTGTGGAGTGGACATTATAATTGGTGACTCAAAATTACTATAGGATATTATTATTATTACTATCATCTAAGAGTGACCAGACAAATTATGCCCAGGACTCATCTAAAAATGGTAATAAATTGGATCCACAAAGTAGATTGGAATAGGCAGTGCCAGTGGGATGGAGGTGGAGAATTAACCTATTTACTTATTTAATTTTGAGGTTATGCTTCTTCAACATAATGGTTATATGATATAATCCCAACTTGTATTGTTTTATGCTCATGAACAAAACAGACAACTGAAAGATGACAAAGGTCATCATGTAATTGGACAGTTAAGAAGACATTATCATGAACTAGAGTTTAATGTTTTAATTCCTGGACTTTCCAAGACTAACAAATGGTTTAAATGACAGGAAAAAAGAAAGAAGTGAACATAAAAACTATACAGAAGTAATTGCTGACAGTGCAAACATAGAAATAGAAAAAATGGAAGTGGCAAGATATGGAACCACTGATAGTCATATAAAGTGACAGTGAAGTAGAAATTGCCATTGGGGAAAGAAGGAGAACATTTTATTAATACAAACAGAAATATAGTTTTGGGGCATTTAGTGAAAGGGTACACTTAAAAACCCTTCTGATAGTAAGGTCATATAACAAAGGAATGTCAGTTAAAGAACTCTCTCTTTTGACTGTTCCATGAAGAACCACTTGTCCCTTCATACTTCAATTATATCTGAAATTTTTATTGTTTTACAACATAATACTACATTGATGTTCATGATGTCTTCTTGACCTCATAAGAAAGAAATATTTTTTTAAGTATACCATGTTCTATTGCAAGAACATGAATAACACATTTTAGAAGGATTGCCATTAAAAAATTCACATAAAAGAACTGCAGTAACCAACCACCAATATGGCACTTAATGATCCACCTCCCCTGGGATTCTCGCTCTCTCTGAATCAGGGTTTGCTCTGGGTGCCAGTAGAATAAAATGGAAATCATGATACATGATTTTGGAAGCTAAATGGCATTACAGTTTTTTCCTTGGTCTTTCACTTTTTCTGGGGAAAGTCAGCTAGCTACCATGCCATGAAAATATTCATGTAGCCCTGTGGAGAGGCCCATATAGATAGGAACTGTGTGTGGTTCCCATCTAATAACCAGGACCAGTTTTCCAAGCTGCATTTGAAAGATCCCCATTGGAAAGGACCCCCAGCCCTAGTCAAGTGCTCTGATAATTGCAGCCCTGCTCAATATCTAACTGAAGCCTCATACTAGACCTTGAGACTCAACCACCAACTAGGTCACTATGGAATCCTTACCCACAGAACTGTGAGAGATTATAAATGGTGGTTGTTGTTTAAAAACCACTATATTAGGATAATAATTTGTTACATAGCAATAAATAATAATATATTCACCCTTAAAAAAGAAAGTCCAAAAATCGACACAGTCAAGTAGCTTTGGAAACACATGTGCATAGATAAATTCATCAGCAACTGAATTTGCTCTTTTCTGGTTGAAATTATTATAAACTCTAGAGCTTTACTTGTGTCCTTATCCTAACTCTGGGACTGAGTAGCTGCTGCTTGATGTAGAGCACATTTTAAAACTATTTTGAGCCTTTTTTTAAATTTATGAAATAGGTTAATAATATCTACCTAATAGTTTGTTGAGAGGATTAAGTATGCCACAAGTCTTAAAGTCTTTGGCATGACATAAAAATCATCAGAAAATGTTTCTTTATTCTTTATTTTCCTAAAGCTTTTAGATTGATGATGTCTTGGTTATAAAGACTACACATTGAGTAAAATAATTTACAGTATTGATTTTTAAAAAAAATTCTAGAGGGTAATTTAACAGCCAATAGCTTTAGATTTTCTTAATACATCTAAACAGTGCTTTTGGGTGAGATAGATTGGTCACGTCTTCACAGTGCTCTTGGTTGCCAAATTCTATTTATTAAACCAATTGCTATTTGGAATGCTATGTGGATTTAGAAGAAAAATTCATATTAATTACAAGGATTGAGAGAAAATTTTCTCAATGTAGCTTCAAATATTTGGAGGAGTATTACAAAACAGTAGAAAACAGTCACTAATAAAATGATACGTTCTATTTTGAAACACAGTAGTTTGATTAAAGGAAAGCAGGGAGGGAGGGGAAGACAAAGCTGAGCTGAAATATCTCCAAATCCACTGCAGATGTGGTCTAAGGATTTAGGGAGCTTTATAATTAAAATCTTTAGCTTGCTACAGAGATTAGATATTTCCCTGCAGGTTTTCACTGTTATTAGTGAATCTCTCTAAATTTGTCCTCACCTTTGTTTTGCAGCACACATTACCAAAAATACATAAATAAATTATAAATAAATAAACAAACAAATAAATAAATAAATAAAAAGTATACTTCCAAATATTTAGCAAGCAGTAGGGTCTCTGTTCACTCAGCCTGTACTTCCTCAATCTTTGTATCCGCAAATGTCCTGGAGTTGTTCTGAGTGTTTTAGTTCCAGTTTAGGCTCCAGAGGATTTAGATTTGGCCAACCTGAAGTGAGAAAACCTGTCTGCCTAATCCAGGACTTGCCCTGTTGGGTCCTCCTGAATTTGGAATTTTACACGTATTCTGCCATGTTTCCTGGCATCGTTCAACCTATCTGAGATTATCCTCATGATTGTGTTCAACTTGTAGCCTCAACAGACTAAGAATATGAAAACCACCTGCAACTCATGTAATCTGAACTTGCCTGAAATTGGAGATTTTTAAAACCACCAAACTAAAAGAGAATCCAAAGGCTAGACCGAATTTATGCAATGTATTTTATCCCTAACAATTTACATCTGCTACATCCTGCATGGATTCACCTTTACATTCTAAATAATTACACCTCTGCTCTTTCCATATCATATCTAGAAGTCCTGAGAGTTGATAATGCATATTATATATTTATATATGTTAAATATGTAACGTATATATTTTTATATAATGTATATGACTATCTTATATAAGTATTTTTTAATGTAAATATATATGCATTCATAGACATTTAAGTATTAAGGTTAAAAGAAAATTCCAAACTCTCACTGTTCAATATGGCAGCCACTAGCCATATGTAAATTAAATTACATTAAAAATTTGAGCCCTAAATTGCACTAGTCTTACTTCAGATGCTTGGTAGTGGAATTCATGGAAAGTGCATATTTAGAACATTTCTGTCATTACAGAAAGTTCTGTTAGATGGCTCTGTTCTTAAAAAACAAACAAAAACATGGTTCTGTTCTAGACCCTTGAAGCTGCTCTGAAAAAATACTGACTCTTTAGCCTGCAGTCCATGCCTCCTTTAGGAGACAGATAATGGCATTGATGCTTTCAACAAAGTATTCTTATGACAAGTGTGGTTTAGGCAGTAACTGAATAGAAAAAATACAAAGGGAGTGGGGGTGGGGAGAAGAAAGAAGGAAGAAGGGAGGAAGGAAGGAGGAAACTTCCTATGTGTTTGGGCCTTTCTCACACATAGTACCAATTAAATTTTAATGGTAAACCCTGGGACTAAGTTTGTTCGAATCCAAGTAAAATACTCCCTCCTCTATATATTTGCATCCTTCTTTGGGATAACTTAACTAAATGTTCTACTGAATTGGTCTGTCAGGCTGTGACTGTATAACCATAACATTGTCTTATTGGAGAAAACCAAACCAGAACAAAACAAATAGTCATTCTCCTTGCCGGGTTACATTTTTGTGACTGTGCCAAGGGCAGTGACCTGTTATTACTACTTACAGAATGTTAATGAGGATAGCCCATGGATTCAACACAATTTTTCACACTCCTTATGTTCATGTAGACTTGACTTAAAAGTTTATTTCTCTAACTGGACATTTCTCTATAAGAGTGTAACTCTAAAATAATATTACTACTGCATATTAATCACAGGAGTATGATATGATTTTGTGTAATTCGTGATGAATGAACAGCCCAGGGAAATTTTCCCTTCAAGTTTCCCTTGATAAGCATGGCCTGAGCCTCATAGGTATAGAGCAAACAATTTTTTATGAACTGGACATTATGATAAATTTCCTTTACCTTAGCTTTTATACTTGTGTAATTATTATTCCACAGTCTTAATACACCTGAGGTTAAGGATCTGTTTACAGAACTTGAGACAAGGTTAGAGGACCTAAACTTGCAGAGTCAAACAAAATGTGCTGTGTGATGTTTGTAATATGCAAAAGAGAACAGAAGAAGAAAAGAATTTTTTTTTTAAACATTGCTTCTTAAAACATAGGGAATGACTTTGTGAGGCATATGTTCCTGAGGAGTGTTAGGTCTGAAAAAATTTTGGTGATGGCAAAGATTACTTTCTAGTGTACTCTCTTTCATTCTTTTTTAAATATATTTTTTCTGAATCCTTTATTAATTTCTCTTCCTCTGTCAAAAGAGGACAGCTTTTTCAGACTTTCCATAATAGGTGCCCCAGAACTTTTCACTTTTGTACCCCAGTAATGGACATTGCCTCAAGCTCTGGATCTTTAGTCTTCTCCAGTCACAAAAACTTTTATCCATCTCAGAAAATTAATCATTTGTTTAAAAAATGACCCCTTCCAAATGATGCTTAATGTTAACATTTGTCTTCAACTCCAGTTAATAATGAAAATGTCAGGTATGGTAGAAAATTGTTGGGATCTTTCTTGCCTTGAGTGTGATACTGGGCTGCCTATTCATTATTATTGTCTTATTGATAAATAACTCACACACCATAAACTTCATCCTTTTAAAGTGTATGATTTGATGATTTTTTAGGGTATTCACAAAGGTTTAAAACCATCACCACAACTAATTATGGAACATTCAGTTACCCTAAAAATAAACATACCCATTAGCATTCTCTCCCTAGTCACTCTTCCCATCATTCCTTAGAAATTATTAATCTACTGTCTATCTCAATGAGTTTAGCAATTCTGGACGTTTCATATAAATAGAATCATATACTACGTGCCCTATTGTTGCTGGCTTCTTTCATTTAGTAAGCATACTGTTTCCAAGATTTATCTGTATTGTAGCCTGTGTCTGTATCTTATTCTTTTTAATGACTGAATAATATTCCATTATGAAGGCATATCGCATTTGTTTCTCTGTTCATTAGTTGGGTTTGTTACTTTTTTTCCCCCCACTCTTTAGCTACTATGGATAGTGCTGCAATGAACATTTATGTATAATTGTTTGGTAAACATGGTTTATAATTTACAGGGGTATATACATGAGAATAACTTTGTGTTTAACTGTTTAAGAACTGCCCAGTTGTTTTCCAAAGATTATGGTAGTTCCAGTGTATTCATATCCTCATCAATACTTCTTATTGTCTTTTATTTATCTTTTTAAAATTTTAGCCACATAATGAGTGTGAAGTGGTATCTCATAATGGTTTTAATTGCATTAACCTAATGATGCTGAGCATTTTTTCATGTGCTTATTGATCATTTGTATATTTTCTTTGTAGAAACATTGATTGAATCTTGACCATTATTATTTTTTTTTCTTTTAAAGATTTATTTATTTATTTGAGAGGAAGAGAGAGAGGTGGGGGTGGGAGAGGGACAGAAGGAGAGGGAGAGAAAGTCCTAAGCAGACTCTGTGCTGAGTGTGGAGCCTGATGGGGAGCTCACCCTCAAATCACACGATGCTGAGATCACAGCCTGAGCCAAAACCAAGAGTTGGTGCTTAATCAAATCTGCCACTTGGGGCCCCTATTATGACCATTCTTAAATTGGTTTTGATTTTTGGGTTTTGGGATTTCTTTTATGTTTAAGTTCTTTTTTTTTTTTCCTTTTTTTCCCCCTAGAGATAGAGAAAATATGTGTAGGTACATGTGTGGGTGTGTGTGAGATCATGACCTCAGCCAAAATCAAGAGTCTGACACTTAACCAACTGAGCCACCCAGGAGCCCCTATGTTCTAGTAGTTCCTTATGTATTTACCTTCTACCAGATAGACAATTTGCAAATATTTTCTCCCTGCCTGTAGGTTGTCTTTTTACTTTCTTGAAGGTAAACTTTGAAGCACAAGAGTTTTTAATTTTGGTGAAGTTTGACTAATTTTATATTTTATCTTAACTTCAGGCTTGTGCTTTTGGTGTCTAAGCAACCATTGCTTACCCAAGTTAATGAAGATTTATGCCTAGGTTTTCTATTAAGATTTTTTTGTAATTTTGGCTTTTACATTTAGGTCTTTGATTCATTTTGATTTAACTTTTGTATATAGTTTGAGGTTCAACTTCATTCTTTTATATCTGGATATCAAGTGGTCCAGCACCATTTATAGAAAAGACTTCTCTTTCTCTATTGAAAATTTGCCTTGTCACCCTTGGCAAAAATTAATTAATAAATGTCGGAGTTTATTTTTGAGGTCTCAAATCTATTAATCTATTTCTTTCCTTATGTTAGTACCACATTGTTTTGATCACTGTAGTTTTGTAATAAGTATTGAAATTGGGAAGTGTGAGTCTTTTAACTTTCTTTTTCTTTTTAAAGACTGTTCTGGTTATTCTGAATCCCTTGTATTTTCATATGAATTTTAGGATCACTATATCAATTTTCTTTTTTTAAAAGAAAAAGCCAGCTTGAAATTTGATACAGATTACTTTGAATCTGAAGATCAACTGGGGGAATATTGCCATTTTAACAATCTTAAGCCTTCAATCTATGAACATAGAATACCTTTTTTCCCCTTAGGTACTCCTTAATTTCTTTCAATAATGTTTTGTACTTTTTAGTGTAAAAATCTTGCACTTTTAATTAAATTTATTCTTAAATATTATATGTTTTTTATGCTTTTAAAAGTGGAATTTTTTCTTAATTTCATTTTTGTATTATTCATTGTTACTACATTGCAGTGCAGTTAATACTCTGTATGATTTTGTATCCTGTAATATTGCTAAAATTGTCTTTTAGTTTGAATTAGTTTTTATTAGCACATGTTCATTAACACTATATTTTAATACTGTATTTTTTTAAAAGATTTTATTTATTTATTTGCTAGAGAGAGAGAGAGAGACAGGGAGAGAGCACAATAGGGGAGCAGCAGGCAGAGGGAGACGGGGAGGGAGAGGCAGGCTTCCCACTGAGTGGGGAGCCAGATTCAGGACTCTATCCCAGGACCCTGGGATCATGATCTGAGCCTAAGGCAGACATTTAACCAACTGAATTACCCAGGTGCCCCTTTAACACTGTATTTTTTGTCCAGATTATTACTGACCTGTTTTAATAGTCATCAGTAAGATACTTAAAACCTCGTGACTTGGTTAGGTCTATATTTTCTCTACAGTTGGAATGACTAAGCCTTGAGAGGTTAAATTACTTATATTCTCATGTATAATAAGTAGTCAATCCAAATGGTAACACAGATGTGGGTCTCTTTCAGCCACATGTCCTTTCAGTTACCCCTTCACGTGTGTTAGGCCCCAATGATGAAGTTGTTGAAAGGACATAGGAATGAGATGTATTGGGATAGAGTCAATTTTGCTGGAGTATCTACATTTCTCTGCTAATCTAGAAGTCACATGACAACATTTCTCTTCCAAAATTTTTCTTCCATTGTTTCTCTGACAATGGCAGAAAGATCATAAATTCTCAAACCTCCAGTTCACCTGATGCCATCGAAACTTGAATCAGTTCAATTTTCTTTGGACTGAGGCACTGGTAAACAAATTGATTTACTGCATGGAGAGAAAGAGACACAGTTTATAAACATATATGTATATTGTATAAAGATCCTATTTTCAACTCTACTTTGAAATTTATATTGTTCCTTGGGGCGCCTGGGTGGCTCAGTGGGTTAAAGCCTCTGCCTTCAGCTCAGGTCATGATCCCAGGGTCCTGGGATCAAGCCCCGCAGCGGGCTCTCTGCTCAGCAGGGAGACTGCTTCCTCTTCTCTCTCTGCCTGCCTCTCCGCCTACTTGTGATATCTCTCTCTGTCAAATAAATAAATAAAATCTTTAAAAAAAAAGAATTTATATTGTTCCTTGATTCAATACATGTTTTACCAAAAAAACCATTGACACTTATTAGAAAGGATAAACTCAAACTTTGTCTGTGGATTGTTAGACACTAACTTTCCTAGCAGGGTTTTCTCCAGTCAATATATTTATGACATTATCTTTAACAGGAAAACTCATGGTCTTATTGAAGCTAGGTAATTCGTACTCTTGCTACAAAACTATAAATATGATTCTGACTTCAATATTTGCTAATAACAATTCCTTATTTATGGATATTAGATTCATGCTTAACACTAAAATTAGTTCAGCTCGAGGCATAAATGGACTACATTTGCTCCTTTTGTCTGTCATGCTAATTACTACCAATCTCGATAGACCATTCAAGCATTCAGACTGCCATTATAATCAGACTAAACATTACATGTGCATGTGTGCATGCGCACACACACTCTCTCACAGGCTCAACCCAAGAATTGCATTTTTGTTGCACAGTATTACAACTTCACTGAATAATAGTGGAGTAACAAAAACTAAGTACATAAAATATTTTTGTACAAATCTTTAGAATGCTAATATTTAAATTTATACTGCATTATTCTGGAACATGTAGATGGTTATAATATTTCTAGATGAAATTTGACATTTACTGTAACAATAATAAGCCTATTAATGAAGCCCAAGGTGACTGTGTATGATATAGAGTGTTTCATTCATTCCCATCTTGGCTTCTCCATTTTCTATGTAACCCTGGGCAAATTTGTTTCACTCTTCGGTGGCTCAAGTTTTACATATGTAAAATTGAAGAAATAATTGCCATTTATATATTATTTTTTTGTGAAAAGGTATCTTGAGAATTAATGAGATTATTAGTTGGTAGACCTCCAGGCCATTGTCACTGCAAGGATAAGATTATTGGCCTCTAGAGGAAGAAGGATGGGAGGGTTTAGGAGGGAGAAAAAGCATCCTTGATGAAGTGAGAGAGAGATTAGAAATGGAGCCAAGTAATGACATCAGCTTTTAAAAGACCAGAGAAAGGGAATCAGAAAGGCAGAAAGTTCTTCATTTTCTGTTGTTTTAATATGGACCTGTCTTCACTAATGCTGTACCACCCAACGCAGACCAGGGGATACAAGTTTCCTCTCTTCTCCATTGTAATGTCCAGTGTCCATTCTCTCCTTCCATCAGTAATCACAGGAGACTGTTTAAGGTGACTTTGTTATATACTACACTGTGATACCTAAAGACAGATGCTGTATCTTATTTGTCCATAGATCCACAGAATAGAGCACAAGGTCAGGCACTTACTAGTGCTAAAATAAATAAATAAAAGAATAAATAAATAAATAAATAGATAGATATAAAAAGACAATGTAGATTTGGATGGTAGGAGATTTTGATATTGTTGAAAGGTGCCATTTTGTTTGGAGAGAAGTGGCTTCCTATTCTGTAATGAATTTGCTGTGAACAACATTTTTGGCACTCTGAAATGGATGTCAGGAAAGGCTTTAATCTAATATTCATTCGTTCATTTCTTTAATTGCCCAATTGCCAAGCCTTGTTTTCTATGATGACAGAGAAGCAGGAAGAGCTTCCTATTAAGCTGAAATTGATGTTCAAAGTAACGGTACTCAGCACTAAATCTGAATTAGTAATCAACTAATTAGATCAGTCCATATGCTTGATGGTGATGTTTTAGTTAACATTTTCTTTAATCAGCTAATGATGCAATTCACAAAGCTTGCCTTTTTCACTTTAAACTTCTTAAGTGTGAAGTCTTCTAGCAAAATATATACCTAAAAATGGAGAGAGCTTTTTAAAATTTTTAGATCAATGCCTAATTTCTATTTTAGTAAAACAACAACAACAACAATAACAACAACAACAAAACCCCAACAACAAAAATCCCAACTATCCCCATTACTCATTTTTCTCTCTTCTTAATGTGATTACAGTTAAACCACTTTTGTTTCCCAGGGACCTAAGCTCAAAAGCAAATGCCTATTCCAAATAATAACAAATGATACCATATGCCAAATTGTCCAGTGTAACATGTCTCCCTGTCATCATGGTGCAGGCAACTCATTCCAAAGTGGCTGAAGAGACACCAGAGGTCTCAGTTTTATATAAATTTAGATGGTTTGCCTGCTCATATGGTTTATAGAGGTGAAAAACTGCCAGAGCTGCCTAACTCATGTCTCGAAGCGTAAATGGAGACACTGAGAAACAGCTGCAGAGATGTCCAATGCAGGTTGCTTCCCATAATGCCATGCTCCTTGCCTGAATTCAGCATTACGTTGTTTAAGTATAGGGCTGTGAAATAACTCGATTTCTCCATTCCCTCCTTTTGCCCCTCCTGCTCATTACTCTATTTAATTAACATGCAGTAAAGAGGACTTTAAGCATTATTTCTACTTTTTTTATAGAGACTCTCAGTTAATTCATATCTAGTGTTAGAGACTTAATACATTTATAAAACAAAAAAGAAATGAAAATAAAGTGATTTAAAAAACATCTGTCATAGCGAACATACTACTGTAAATAATTTCCATAATGTTAAGAGCCAGCATCCATGTTTATTTAAATGGCAAAAGGCTTCTAATCTATAGAAAAGAAAAACTATAAAAACATTTAACTATGAAATGTGGCACATATTTAAGAAAACAAACAAAAAAGCATGGCTTTGGCAACAGAAGAACTTAACCTTTTTTTTTCCCGAGGAAAAAAATCCTTACATTGTTTTATGTAGCTTTGATTTCCCTTTCGTAATTTCCAGGCCTTTCCTATCCATTTTTTTAAAGAGTAGCAGTGCACTGCTGGATAGATATTAAGTTTGCAAAAATATATGTACTCATTATGCAAAATTAAGGGCTTACATATGAGTGCTTTTGTACAAAAGTTTATCCTATGTGACTAAATGGAAACTTAGAATGCTTTTCCATGACAATGATATTATATATCATACTTAATTTTGTAGGCTAGTTCATGAAAGTCTGCTTTTTTTTTTTTTTTTTTTTAGTTTGGTAGTTTCATTTCCTTAATTTTATTTTTAATTTTTTAATTTTTATTAACATATAATGTATTATTAGCCCCAGATGTACAGGTCTGTGAATCATCAGGCATATACACTTCACGGCACGCATCATAGCACATACCCTCCCCAATGTCCATAACCTAACCACCCTCCCCTACCCCCTTCCCCCAGCAACCCTCAGTTTGTTTTGTGAGATTAAGAGTCTCTTATGGTTTGTCTCCCTCCCAATCCCATCTTGTGTCATTTTTTCCTTCCCTATCCTCCCAATGCCCCACTTTACCTCTCAAATTCCTCATATCAGGGAGATCATATGATAATTGTCTTTCTCTGATTGACTTATTTCGCTCAGCATAATACCCTCTAGTTCCATCCACTTCATTGCAAATGGCAAGATTTCATTTCTTTTGATGGCTGCATAGTATTCCATTATATATATATATATATATATATATATATATATATATATATACCACATCTTCTTTATCTGTTCATCTGTTGATGGACATTTAGGTTCTTTCCATAGTTTGGCTATTGTGAATATTGCTGCTATAAACATTTGGGTGCATGTGTCCCTTTGGATCACTACATTTGTATCTTTAGGGTAAATACCCAATAGTGCGATTGCTGGGTGGTAGGGTAGCTCTATTTTCAACTTTTGGAGGAACCTAAATGATGTTTTCCAGAGTGGCTGAACCAGCTTGCATTTCTACCAACAGTGTAGGAGGGTTCCCTTTTCTGCGCATCCTCACCAGCACCTGTCATTTCCTGACTTGTTAATTTTAGCCATTCTGACTGGTGTGGGGTGGTATCTCACTGTGGTTTTGATTTGTATTTCCCTGATGCCGAGCAATGTGGAGCACTTTTTCATGTGTCTGTTGGAAAGACTGGCTTTTTAATATTCCAGGACAGAACTTAAAAAGCAGACACACATGTCCTGCGGTGGCAGCAGTGAGGGCAGTGTCTTCCTCCTTTCTCAGCAATTGCAAAATAGTTACATCATCTCTCCCTGAGGGGTTCAGATGTAGAGTATTCTTAGAACAGAAGTTCATAGTTTGTGGTCGGTTCATGTGAGAAATAAATGATGTGCTAATCTTCTTTATAGTGTTGAACAATAATAATGAATACATACAAATACATATTCACAGACATACAGTAGAAAATGAAATGCAAAATCATGCCTGTATGCCCCTCCCCGCCAACGCAGAAAGAAAACTAAATTCACGCGCCATTTCCTGCGTAAGAGAAACAGTCTCGTACAGATCATTTAAACTTTATTTCAACCCTGTCAGGAAGGCATTATTATGTCCAGTTCACAAATGAGAAAACTGAGCACAGCAGGCCCAGCTATTTGTCTCCAGTGTCTCAGCCTCTAGGTAGACGAACTCGGATTCAAACTCTACTTGACTCCTATACCCGAGATTGGTTCTTTTGCCAACCTAAATGGCCCCTATCAAACTCGGTCTGGGAGCAAAGAGGTTCCAGGATACATTTTTCAAACAAAGCCAAGCTAAGCATTCTGAAAGCCTCTCCTTGCATAGATTTAAGTGTCCCTAGCAACAACAACAATAAAAAAAAAAAAAAAAAAAAAGAAAGAAAGAAAAAGAAAAAGAAAAAAAAAAGAAAAAAAAAAGGAAAGAAAGCAACTTTCAATGATAATTACATTAATTCCTCAGAGGACATAAACAGAATTTTAAAAGCCACATAATTAAAGATATCAGTATAACTATCTGGCCTAGGTTTCAGATCTAACCACCAAAGTGGAGCTAAAACCAATTTATCCATTCTCCAAAGTAGAGGCTACCAGCCAATAATGTCTCAAAGGAATGGAACAAATATTCAATTTAAGCATAAACAGCATAGTTTTCAGATAGTGGTGCTGATGTGGATCCTTAAAAAAAATTACATGTGGAAAAATTTACATTTCCCTTTTTGAAAAATGACAGTTACTTTGTAACTTTAATGTTTACTTAACTTAAACTAAAAGAAATTTCAAGGGTCTGCAAATGAATTTAATACTTGACAATATGCTACATTACAGCTGCATTTTTTTGTGCCAGCACACCTGTTTTCTGTCACTCTGATGCATATTGTTCAAATGTTTATAAGTTCAGAGGATAAATGTATATCTGTAAAACTATGGGTTCCTTTAAACCTTAAATTACGGTGTGCCTGAAATTATCATTGTACTACATCAAGTTCAAGTCCAGAAAAAATAGACATTTATTCGAGTTATTACTTCTTACCTTTTATCAGTATCTGGATTCAGAAGTCATTGACTTCCTTATTTTTTAAGTGCTGTATTCAGTGTTGAGAGTTATTCTCTAGGCCCTGTTTCTTAATCTTACAGTAAAAAAAGGAGAAAAGAATCCAGAAGGTGAATTTATTGATAAAAACACCAATATCTTACTAATTCAATGAAAAAAAATGAGAGGAAATGCTTACTTTTTCCTAAAAAAGATGCTATTTCAAACATTAGAATATTTTAAAATGTATTAATAATAATGAATGGTTTTACATGTACCTAAAGATTTTACTAATGTGCATACTTGTGGGAACTGAGAAATAAAAAAGTAAAAAATATTTAGGAATTTATTGAATTGTGGAAAAAAAGCATTTAAAATTATTTCTGGAATTTGCATGTTGTTTTATCTCATTCACTGCACACATTTATAAACCATGACATACCAAAGTGGGATTGAGACAGTGTTCCCTGAGAAATAGGAAACAGCTTTTTCTTTTCTTTTCTCTTTTTTGAGAGGGGGGAAAAGGCAGTGGGAGGGGAAGAGAGAGTGAGGGGGAATCTTAACCAGTCTCTGTGTCCAACACGGAGCCCTGATGGGGCTTAATCTCACGACCCTGATATCATGACCTGAGCTGAAATCAAGGGTCGCTGCTTAACCAGCTGAGCCATCCAGGCTCCCCAGGAAACAGATTTTTCAAAATATTTCATTTTAAATCTATTCTGTACATTTTATATATTATCATAGATGCAGTGAAAATATCTTGACTCTGGCATCAGACAGTCCTAGATTTGAACTCTTGTTCCACCGTTTAGTGGCTGGGAGTTGCTGAGCAGTTTTTATAAATAATTCAAGTATTTGTTTCTCTGTCTATAAATAGACAATAGCGTCTATTCTGCAGACTACTGCGAGGATTAAAAGAATTAATGCATATAGAAATCACACTATCTGGCAACACGGTAAGCACCAAGGAAATGTTAACTTTTACTTTATACTCTATCCTTTATTTGGTGTTGTTATACTTGGGGTTAATTCATGTTGTTGTTAATGACACAAACCTCATAAACATGACTATCATTCTATATTTGGGTTGAAAGGGACCATAGACTTTATTTAGTACAACCCCTCCATACAAAGAACTGTAGGAATTACCTAGACCAACTCTTGTTGGGCTTTGCATTCTTTGAAGTACTAGTGAAATTTTTGAGTCAAGGTGAGACAGGCCAGACAAGAACCTTTCCAAGACATAGATCAAGAACATTTCCAAGAAATAAGGGCTGCTAAAACATCACTAGGTTCCAACTCATTCAATTTCCTACACATGACTTCTCGTGTAACTGGGAAAAATGTAAACTCGCGTCCACGTGTTTATTTTTTATTGCTGTGCAACGAATGCCCACAAACGTAGCAGCTTAAAACAATACTAATTTGTTATCTTGTACTATCTAAAAGTGACAAGTCTAGACATGGTATGACTAGGCTCTTTGCTCCAAGTCTCACTGGGCTAAAATCACAATGGAAGCTGGGGCTATCATCTCATCTAGAGCCCAGTGTTCTCTTCCAAGATCACTGGTGTTGGCAGAATTTAATTCCTTGCAGTTTAGGATTGAAGACCCATGTTCTTGTGGGCTGTCAGCTGGGGACCACTCTCAGCTCCTAGACACTAGCTGCAGTTCCTTGCCATGTGGTCGTAGTTAGGACAGTTCACAGTATGGATATTTCTTAATTCTGTGTGATCCTGAACATACCTCTTTGACTTCTTCTGTGGCCAGCCAGACAAAATGCTCTACTTTTAAAGGACTCACCTGATTAGATCAGACTCATCTAGCATAGTCTCCCTTTGCCGTCCGGGAGCAATACCTTAGCAGGCTAATAAGCACAGATTCATGAGGATTATACAGGGCATGTACACCAGGAAATCGGGGGGCCCTCATAAGATCCTGGCAACTATACTCTTCCAGCAAAGGGAACAGTAAATTAAAGAGGAAAAGAAAGAAACAAAGGTCTTTGCCAGCACTGACATATCTTGGGTGGGTATTCTGACCACAGGCAAGTTAAGTTGCAAAAGTCCCCAATACCCATCCCAGGAGCCCAAAGAAACTCAATGATTCCCTTAATGTCACAAAATAAATGCCTAAGTAAATAATATTTAAAGATTACTTATTAGAAGGTTCACTAAATTCTTATCCTACTCTGCATATCCATATTTGGCTTTCAAATACTTTCAAATCATTATTATGATATTTTCTTCTTTCAAAGTTCTGCTATGGATAGAACCCACCATTGACATAGAGATGGTTTTTAGCCCTGGGATAGATATTCACTAGTAGGGCATTTTATACAGAGATGCTACTTAAAATATATTTGGCTATATGAAGAGTTTCCATTTCATTAAATGTTAATATGTAAATAAAAAATAATCACATTTTAGGACCTAGGATATGTTATGTTGTTATTAGAGATAAAGTCCAAAGAGAGAGATGTTAAGGGACTTTCTCACGGCCACAGGTTAACACGGTCAAGATCAGTCTAGGAAGGGTGTGCGTGACTGAAGGCAGCTCAGCTAGTCCACACAGATGCAGAATTTACCCCATGCTGCCCAGACATCAGATCTGTGGAACACTGCTCATTTCAGGGTTCACATGCTCACCACAGTTTAGCGTTTTAATGGGCAACAGTAGGTTAGCACTACAGTGGAAAGACCTTATTGGGACTATAGTTAGGGGTTGCCAGGAAATGTTGCACTGGCAAGTGGTTAGTTGAATGAAGGCTTCACTTGGAGATTACTGATTTAGAGGGTTTTGTTTTTTGTTTTGTTTTGTTTTGTTTTTTAAATGACTCCCTACAATCAGCAGATTCTCCTTCCTTTTATTTTCTTTTCTAAGTCAGTGAAGTAGGAGATTCCTCTTCTCCACAATTCCTACCAGGGAATGAATTAAACAAATTAGAAGATGGCAATAATTTGAATGACTAATGTTTAGGGGAAGTGATTTGCAGGTACTGATTCCTTGGAACCAGAGGAGAAAATGTGAGGGGGAAACTTTAAAAGCTTTGTTACATCAAGAGCCTTCGGCTTGTCTTATGTATGCTGCGTCCTTGTGAGGTGCTTCTGTGCCTATGGGATGGGAGATGGAAGACAGTCCTACAGACGTGCACCCCCTATAGGAGTAGTAAAGTGCGCTTACAAGGTAGCAATGTGGTCCTTATTAGAACATTCTGTTCGCCGACTTCTTGGGGAAATTTAGGGGAAGGCTTTAAACTACACTGTTCTGTCATGTTATGGCAGCTTGGAATTTGAAGACTGGTAAGAATCAGGAGAGAGGAAGCAGGAATACATATGTGATAGAAATGGAAATGCGGGGATGGAGGAATATTTATTCATGGTTAGTAGGAAAATGGAAGAGCTACTTGGTAAGGATTCCTCAACGTGGAACACGAGAGAAAGTAAAGGAATGGACAGTGGTAACCAGTCTGAACCAAAAACATCGCCTTCTGGAGCTTTTTGATGAATATTATGACTTATGGGCACTTATTAAAATATTTTGGCTGGGTAGCCCTCGATCAAAATATTATTTATTAGATTCTCAAAGTTCATGCAGTAGCCCTATTCTGCTATCTGTCACTAGTTTGGTATTTGATGGCCTTGGAAGAAATATAAAACTATGTTCTTTCCTCTTATCTGAGAATGAATAGTAGGGCATTTTATACAGAGATTATATTTTCATGTTAATGTCATGGATATAAAAACTTTCAAAAAGGAATCAGCTCCAAAGAATCCACTTAACTTCTATTTGCCTACAAGAAGCTCTATGTATCAAGATAGAGCTCCACCTAAAATAGATATGGCCATTTTAAAGAAAATATAAAATGCCTTCATGTTCTGAGCATAAAGAGATTTAAAAGGATCTTCATGGTCTCAGCAGAGAGAGGGAGCTGCCCAAATTGAGTTACAGAAAGATAGGCGATACACTCAGGAGCTTTAGATGGATTAAATTCACAACACCCAATAAATTACATCTTCAGGAGAAGAGCGAGGGTCAATGAGCTCTCTAAGAACATTCCAAGCACGCATTTTCATACTCATATTCTCACCATAGATACATCTAAAGTTGAAACTTAAGTTTTGCTCCATCATTTTTTGATGAATCATGCCTATGAAATGCAAAAAGCAGTCAGCCTCTGTAGTCACCTTTTTACATTGGAATGTCTACCAATCACTCTTTTCCTCTGACTCACTTTAGCATTTTCAATTTATATTACTTTTTCATTTACTGACTAGTTGCTATGCATTTGGGAGAATCATCTTAGATTGTCCAAAATTTAATTCTAATAGTACTTAAGAATTTGGTATATAATAGCACCCAATCTACTACACAGAGTCAATATAAAACCAAAATACAGTGAACAGGCTGAGTTGCAGTTGGAAAGCTATCCAAAACTTGGATAAGAATATCCATTCATTTCTCTTAAAATTTTGAGCCCTATCTACTTCACTCAGTGAAAACTAGACTCTTCAGTATAGCCATGTTTGAACAACTTCTTGGACCAGTATTCCTGGCCAAAATAAAACACTTAGAACTGATCTAGTAATGTTTTTTTACTACCTAAAACTTGAATTTTAAAAATCTGATTTTTTTTTTTTACGGTTTTAAGAATGGCAGGAGAACCTGCTGAATGGCAGAAAAATATCCTTCTGAACATTAAATTTTTTTTTCACTTCCTCTTTACCTATAACATTTCTCTAACACATTTCTATATTATGAATCAGTTCTCTGAATAATGCTAATCAGCTATTTCATTAAAACTTCCGACTCTACTTCCTCATGAAGAGCTCAACCTGCAAAGCTAACATCAGAAACCAGCATCTCTCTCAGTGTTGACAATAATATTAGTATGAAACATCTTTCTGTACTCTCATTTCTTTCCTGCATGTAATATAAAGCCTATCATCAACTCAGCCCCTAAGTAAACATAGCAATATGTGGTCTCAACATGGGAGCCATTCGTCGCTTTGAAAGACCATGTCAATTATTGCTTAACTCTTCAAAACTGGCTCTGCCTCCCAACAGTCACCAGCAACACATTTTCTCAGCAATGACACTTTTATGTAATGTGAAGGTTTAAAAAAAAGCCTGCTGTTCTCATCTATTCATATGTATTAGATCTCTTTCAAACTTGTATTCATATCCAAAAGATAGAAAGAACATACACAATTTAATACCAGAAAACCAAATTACCCAATTAAAAAATGGGCAGAGGATGTGAATAGAGATCTTTCCAAAGAAGGCGTACAGATAGTCAGAAGGGATAGGAGATGCTCAACATCACTAAGCATCAAGCAGCTACACATCCATACCACAGTGAGATATTACCTCGCCCCTGTCAGAATGGCTAATATCAAAAAGGCAAGCAAATAACAAGTATTGGTGAGAACGTGGAGAAAAGTGAACCCTGGGACACTGTAGCTGGCAATAGAAATTGGTGGAGCCACTATGGAAAACAGTATAGAAGTTCCTCAAAAAGTTACAGAAAGAGCTGCCATATGATCAGCAATTCCACTTCTGGATATATTTTTTTAAGATTTTATTTATTTATTTGACAGAGAGAAATCACAAGTAGATGGAGAGGCAGGCAGAGAGAGAGGAAGGGAAGCAGGCTCCCTACTGAGCAGAGAGCCCGATGTGGGACTCGATCCCAGGACCCTGAGATCACGACCTGAGCCGAAGGCAGCGGCTTAACCCACTGAGCCACCCAGGCGCCCAACTTCTGGATATTTTTTTAAATTAACATAATGTATTGGGGCACCTGGGTGGCTCAGTAGGTTAAGCCTCTGCCTTCGGTTCAGGTCATGGGCTCAGGGTCCTGGAATTGAGCCCTGCGTTGGGCTCTCTGCTGGGCGGGGAGCCTGCTTCCCCCTCTCTCTCTGCCTGCCTCTCTACCTTCTTGCGATCTCTGTCAAATAAGTAAATAAAATCTTGAACAAAATCCCAAACATTTAATGTATTATTTGCCCCAGTGGTACAAAGTCTGTGAATCATCAGGCTTACTCAATTCATAGCATTCACCATAGCACATACCCTCCCCAATGTCTATCACCCCGCCACCCTATCCCTACTCCCCACCCCCCTAGCACCCCTCAGTTTGTTTCCTGAGATTAAGAGTCTCCTATGGTTTCTCTCCTTCCTGATCCTATCCACTTCTGGGTATTTATCCAAAGAAATGAAAACACTAATCCGAAGAGATACATGTATGCCTATTTTCATTGCAGCATTATTTATAATAGCCAATATATGGAAGGAACCTCAACCTAGGTGTCCATTCATAGATGAATGGATAAAGAAGATGTGTATGCGTGCACGCGCGCGCACGCACACACACACACACACACACACAGAAACACAATGTGGAATATTATGCGGCCATAAAAAACTTGCCATTTACAACAACATGGATGGGCCTAGAGGGTATTACAGTAAGTGGAATAAGTCAGAGGAAGAAGGATACATACCATATGATTTCACTTATATGTGCAACCCAAAAAACAAAACAAATGAACAAACAGAACCAAACAAAAACAGGCTTATAGATGGGAAACAAACAGCTGGTTACCAGGGAGAGAGGGTTTGGAAGACAGGTATAATATGTGAAGGGGATAGAAAAGAAAACCCACAAAACTTCACATTCACTTGAGCACACCCAGCAAAATCTAAATTACATTGTTACTTTATAACAGTTTTAGGTGTATTAGGACACTATTATCTCTGAATAGATAATGACCGTTATGTGCAAAAGAGGTAGAGTTTTAACCTGTCTTTTTTTTTTTAATTTGTAATTTTTTTATTTTTTAAAAAGATTTTATTTATTTGAGACGGAGAGAGAGCACCAATGAGGACAGGGGTGGGGAGGAGCAGAGGCAGAGGGAGAAGCAGGCTTCCTGCTGAGCAAGGAGCCTGATGCAGGGCTCAACCCCAGGACCCTGAGATCATGACCTGAGCTGAAGGTGATGCTCAACGACTGAGCCACCCAGGCACCTTTTCTTTTTCTTTCTTTCTTTCTTTTTTTTTTTTTTTAAAGTCACCCTAAGTTAAGAACCACTCTGAACTTAGCTGAAATGTAGCAACCTGTCTCTAATACAGAAACCTACTTGGCATTCTTATTGCTATTTGTGATCTCCCTTTTGCACGTGTTTGGCCAGATTACTTCTCTTCCTTACTGGCTTTCAGTGATGCTTTGTCCTGAGCTATGTTTTTCCCCAAGAAAGTGATTATTGCTTGCCACTGTGCCAGCTACTTATCCCTCACATACATGTGCCCAAATCCCCGTTTTGTTTTTGTTTTTTAATACGTCCTGCCACTTAATACCTGAAGATAATGGAGCAAAGATGAGGCTGTGCTTTGGTTTGTTGGACTAATCCAGAAGAGCCCAGCAATACTCTCTAACCTGGAATATATTAGTCCAGTCAGAAATAGTAGAGTTCAGCTTGAGAATTCTTTCTTACTGATAGTCATGAGACCTAACATTTAATGTCCCATAGTGAGTTGGGGAGCGCTCCAGGGTGGGCAGGCCATAGTATCTCTCTCTCTCTCTCTTTTTAAAATTTTTATTTTATTTATTTTTTAAATTTCTTTTCAGTGTTCCAGAATTCACTGTTTATGCACCACACCCAGTGCTCCATGCAATATGTGCCCTCCTTAATACCCACCACCAGGTTCACCCAATTGCCCATCCCTCTCCCCTCCAAAACCCTCAGATTGTTTTTCATAGAAGGGAGTTGGGGGAAATCGGAGGGGGACTATGAGGCCATGTATCTCTTTTTTTTTTTTTTTTAAGATTTTATTTATTTGACAGAGAGAGATCACACGTAGACAGAGAGGCAGGCAGAGAGAGAGGAGGAAGCAGGCTCCCCGCTGAGCAGAGAGCCCGATGCGGGACTCGATCCCAGGACCCCGAGATCATGACCTGAGCTGAAGGCAGCGGCTTTAACCCGCTGAGCCACCCAGGTGCCCCGAGGCCATGTATCTCTCAACCACCATTCAACCCATACTCCCTTGTTTACTGCATACTCTTTACCAAACAATATTTCAAGGCCAGTATTTTAGAATTAGGATGTTAATCTCTGAGCCAGACCCATGGAGAATATATCTAATTTTCCACTTGCTTTTCACAACAGCTCTGAAGCTGGGGAAATGTTCCCCAGCCCAGGAGGTGTCCTCAGTTCCCGCCTTAATTTCACTGGTTAGCCAGTGGTCCTCTGTACTGGCCCCATCTTACAGGAGAGCTGCCTGCTGCAGATCCAAGCCATATCACCACCTTCTTCTTCTTTTTTTTTCTTCTTCTTCTAAGATTTTTTTTCTTGAAGATTTTATGTATTTGAGAGAGAGTGAGAGAAAGAGAGAGTGTACAGGCAAGCAAGCAAGCAAGAGGAGTGGCAGGTAGAGGGAGAAGCAGGCTTCCTGCTGAGCAGGGAGCTCCTTGCAGGGCTTGAACCTGAGATCATGACCTGAGCTGAAGGCACTTAACCAACTGAGCCACCTAGGCACCCTCCAAGTCCCATTTTCAACATCGTTGCCTTGTCTTTTGAATTATTTTCTTATACTCTGTCCTTATACAATAACCCATAATCATTCCATGCCTATAACTTTAGTATGGTTTTCTATATATTTATTTTTAAGGTGGACTGACTGAAATTACTAAGAGGAAGAAGCACATAGCTTATATTTGAAAAAAATTACTTTTGTAATAACATCATCCAAAGTATGTATAAATTACTGAACAAATTTCCAAGATCACAGGCCTGGGTGATGAAATTCACTGTGATTATTATTTGGGCATTCCATTGAATAGAGAGGACATTTGGTAAAACTATAACATCAAAGTATCTGTTATTTATAATTTTAAGCTTTCCTTTTCCATAATAGCAGAGCTTTGGTTTAGAATTTTCCTACAAAATTTTACGTTTGCTCTGATCTATCTTTTTATAAGCTTATGCCAAACACTGAAACCTAAAATTTCTCAAACACAACTTGCAATAGCAAACAATATTTACATGAGCAGCCAAACTTTCTGCTGCAAGCAAATGAATAGACATCAAGCATGTTGCCATTTAGTATTCATGATGAAGTTTTAATAAATGATCCTAGGTAATAAAGCTGCAATTTTAGCTCAACAGAATATGTCTAACAGTTACCCTTCTCTGCAGTAACTGAAACTGTACGAATATTGATTGATCATCTGTATGGAAAATATTCTGGAGTATTTTTAGGATTAAAAGGATGAAATTTGGGCTGAGGTTTTGGTAACTCTGTCTAGATGAGTGTCCTCTTTATATTTGTGAGTGAAGCAGGAGGTAAAGAAATTTTGCATGTAGTCTTTCCTAACTTGGTTAACTTTCAGTACTGAAGATATTTGACCAACAGGCTAAATTCTGTCAAGGTTGTTTTAAACTGACAAGAAGAGCATGGCCCCAAAGTATTAGTGAATCTGCAATTATTCTTGAAGGCCTAGTACAAGAATTGAATATACAGGACTCATTTTACCAAACTTGAGTCATTTGTATATTATTGTCCTTCTTTGTCGATTTTTGTTTGTATTTACTTGATATTTTTAAATTAATTCACATTTTGATTTAAATTTACTTTGTAAGGAAACTTGGTCATTTTCATGAATGGAAAACCAGTAACCCTGTACCATAATGAGAAAGTGACTATAAACCAAACTTAATGGAAACAGAACAATGTTACTAAATTTTTGCTGGATAATGATGCTTAACAAAGCTCATAGCCTGAAGTGCATCTCTGTTACAAGGGAGAAAACAAGTTTTAGAGAGCTGTTTAAGACATACTGACACTGAACTGAGACTTTCCTTCTTGGAGTAATCAAGATGAAATGATAGTTGGAAAATACTTGTCTAACATGTAATTTAATATTAGTCAAAATTATCTCCACGGGTAAGAGTACCACACTATAAGATAATAAGAAACACTTACTTTGGCTGCTGCCATTATGTGTAATAATAATTCAACTCTAATGGTTTAATCAAATAGGTGTTTTTATTTGTTCTCACATCCATCAAAATCTGGAGGTAGAGTGTAGAGACGGGACAGGTGCCTGAGAAAGTCATCGAAAGCTTCCTTCCAGCTCTGTGGTCATCACCTTAGCCTTGCAACTGTCCTCTACAGAGAAAGACAAGTAAAAGGGAAAAAAAAAACCAACCAAACAAAGATCAGCCAGACAAGTTTTTTTTTTCTTTCTTTTTTAAAGATTTATTAATTTGACAGAGAGAGAGAGAGAGAGAGCATGTATAAGCAGGCAAAATAGCAGGTAGAGGGAGAGGCAGAAGCATTCTCCCTGCTGAGCAGCGAGCCTCATGTGGGGCTCGATCCCATCATGACCTGAGCTGAAGGCAGATGCTTGACTGAGCCACCCATGCGGCCCCCAAGTCTTTCTTTTAATATGAAAAAATATATAACTTTTTAGGGTAAATTTCCATCTCGCTGGTCAGAATAAAAGGCGTTTTGCAGTTACGGTTTTTCCTGCACCTTTGCTCTCTGAACAAAACTCGGGTCCTACTAATAAAGGGACAAAGCAGTATCTGGCAATGACCACACCAGACTTGTCTCCTTGCATGCACAGATTATTATCATTGATACACTTTACTGTTTAGAGAAATTCGTACCAGTTATTACCCGGAGTAACAGGACAATATCATCACTGGGTGCTGTGACACAACACTCCGTGGCTGGGTGCCATCATACAAGAAGGAATCTGTTTAGACGGCAATGTAAGCTACCTAGAAACCTGAGTTTAATATGCCCTGGATATCTTACACCTTAGTTTATTGCTACCACAATCAGGTCTGTAGTCGTTCTTTGCATAGCCCTGTTCTCTTCCTTTTCTGACTCTCTCAGAATGATATCTACATTATCATTATAAGCACGCATAACAATTCTGTCTAAAATGTATCAGTAGTATCAGCAAAAGTGGAATATGTTTTGTTACTCTTACTAAACGTACATCTTAGTAAATGTCTTAGTTCTTTATAGTGTTGTTTTGTTTATTCAGACATAGCCACCATACACATATATACATATATGACACATACATACAAATGTTTATAATACATATATTTATTTGATACACACATATATAGGGACAGCTACTTATTTTCCTTAAATATACACATATATTTATATTTATATATACATTTAAACACTTTCAATTTATATATATTTATATATATAAATATATACATTTATATATTTATATATACATTTATATATATATTTATATATACATTTATAAAATTGAGGAAATATTTCCTCAATTCTATAAATATATTTCCCCCCTGATGCTTTGTGGTCATTCATTTTAACTGCATTCTGGGATCATCTGCTTACGTGAGTGATTTATCTCACTCAGATGCACAGAACAATATCCCCTCCAAAGCAGTTTGAGTACCTTAGAAAAAAAGAAAATACAATTGAGAGAAATTGTGGTTCCCATGAGTCTAACGTTTTAGAAACCTCTCTTATGTTTTCCATTTTTCTGCAAAATCTAAGGCTTAATGTGAATAATCATTGTGGTTACATTTTATCCAGAGAGATTACATATCTGTCAAGATACAAACTCCCCAAGTCTACTGTAGTAGGATGAAATGCAGCAGAAAAACAATTTATTTGATAAATCAAGACTTCTCATTTTTGTTTTAACTAACCAGAACATGTATGTAGAAGTGAGGTTTAAAAATTTCAGTTTTCCTGACACATGCCTTAGATCTTTACTTTGTTAGTCTATATCTGACTTAATGTTAATAATAGATAATATTTTTATTATGCTTGAGAGATTCGAAAGTATTTAGCCTTACATAACCTTATTTGATTCTACTTTTTATAAAGTATGTGGAAAATATATTATTATGTATATTTTATAAATGAAATTGAAAGTGTTTAAATGTCAGGTATAGAGCCTGTGTTTGGTTCTTTGTTTCAATAATTTGCCAGGCTACTGGGAAATATTTCCTTTTTCTTAATAAGAAGCAGCCTGAATTGTTATATTTTTATATAAACTACATATATATGTGTATATATGCATATATACATATACACACACATACATACAATGAGCATAGGGTCCCAGGACTAGATATTTCACTGTTATAATGTCCCTGTGCAGTGGATAAATCTTCCATGTTCCAGTATGAAGACAAGCACCTCTCTTTGTTAACTTGGGAGAAAAGGTTTGAAAGATTTAAGTCCAGTAGAGGAGGAGCAAAAATTATTTATTTTTTTCCTTCATGGTTGATAACTTTGGGCATCTTATTTAAGCATATTTTTTCCCTACCTTGAAATCGTAAAGATGTGCTTCTGTATTTTTCTAAGAATTTTGTATTTTTCTAAGAATTTCTAATTCTGTATTTTTCTAAGAATTTCTAAGAATATTTTCTAAGAAATCTGATTTTGTTGAGAATGATTCTTTCATTCATGTTCTTTAAATTACTCGGTTATTTATTTTTATATTTATGACATAAGGTGGGATCATTTTTCCTCCATACATATAAACAATTGTCTTGGACTATTTATTGGAGTCTCTGTTTTCTCTTCACTAATTTGTGATGCTATCTCTGTCAGATACTATTTCTATATATGTATGGATCTAACTTTTGATCAGCAAGGGGACCAGTGTGACTGGAGCAATTAACATGGCATTGGTCCAGATGTAAAAGTTTACATCAATGCTGTACTCTCCAAATTTTCAGACTTTGTAATAAGTCTTGATATTTGGTAAGGTACCCCAGTGTTTAGAGGTTGGAGGTATCAGAGGAAATGAGAAGTGTGAAGTTTGGTTGAATTATAAAGTTTTACCATTTTTCTTTTGAAGAATGATGATCTGGAAATGAGTTGAAGAGAATAAGCTCACCTGAAGTATTGTAATAACATACTGGCCTTCTATGCTATTGTTCTTGTCCCCTTCACAATCTGTTGTCTTCTCATCAGCCAAAGTAAAACTTTGAAAATTTACCCAGATCATATAACTCCTCTTGTCAAATTCTCCAATGACTTCCCAACTCATTTGAAATAAATCCAATATCCTTAATATCCAATATCCTTAACCTACATTATTATTCAGACCTACACAGTCTGAATAACCTCAGACAACACTAATTCTGACCTCATCACCTACTATCCTTCACTTTTGACAATTTGCTTCAACCATGCTGGTTCCTCAAACATGGTTTCAGTTCTGCAAACATGATAGCCTCAGTTCTGCAGCAGGACCTTTGCACGTGCTCTGCATGGAAACCTCCTCTGCCAGATGGATGTTGTTATCTCTTATTTTATTCTTATCTCTGCTAGAAAGGCATCGCACTAGAGAGTCTGTAGACTATAGAGCATCTTCCTCACTGTTTGTCTTTAATACTTTACTGTGCTTTATTTTTTTCATGGCACTGCTAGAAATGTTACACATTTTTTTTCTTGCTGTCCGATCTTCCTCTCCCCCCAGCCTTTGAATGCCCCAATTTAGGAAGGCCTGTGTCTTTTCATTCACTGCCAAACCCTGGAAGGTTTGAACAACACCTTCCTTGCAAGCACAGCATCACTCAATGTCATTTGAAGAGAGAAAGAGGGAGAAAATGCTCTTTACTTTCAGAAGACAGTTCAGAACTCATGGGGGAAGTCTAGCAAAAATCATCAACTTTGGGGTCAGTTAGAACAGGAATTTGAAATGTTACTCAAAGACTTATTAAATGTGTCCTGAGTTACTTTATGCCTTGATTTTATCATCTATTCTATAAGATAATATCAACCTCATAAGATTGACTTGATAATTAAATGCCATACTTTTCGTGAGGTAAGTGTTATGAATATATTAGTTCGGCTTCCTTAATTTGCATTACTTTTTTTTCTTAAGTATCAATTTATAATGAAAAGTGAAAGCTAGGGGTGCCTGAATGGCATAGTCAGTTGAGCGTGGGACTCTTGGTTTCAGCTCAGGTCATGATCTTAGGGTCGTGGGTTGGAGCCCTGCATCTGGCTCCCTCCTCAAAACAGACTCTGCTTGGGACTCTCTCTCTCTCTTTCTATACCCCCACCCCCACACTTGCTCACTTACTCTCTCTCTTTCTCTAGAATGAATAAATAAATCTTAAAAAAAAAAAAAGTAAAAGCTAAAAATACTTAAAACCAGAGCAAAGGACAGCAGTGTAACTAAACTGGTCTTACCAGAACAATTTATAGTATATTTGGTGTGTTCAGTTTTCAGAAAAGGGAGGCACAATGTAGCTAATAGTCATTAAGAATTGGAAATCTACCAGTAATTTTACTTATAGTACTTTATTGATTCTGTCTGAATTTTATAAGTTATATAATCCTTTTATTTTATAAATGAGAAAACTGATAATCAAAGGGATCAAATAACTTGTTCAAAGCCTTTCAGGTAGAAACAGAAGAGCAGATTCCCAGGGGTGCCTGGGTGGCTCGGTTAAGTGTCTACCTTCAGCTCAGGTCTTGATTCTGAGGCCTTGGGATCAAACCCCACACCAGGCTCTCTGCTCAGTAGGGAGCCCGTTTCTCCCTCTGCCTCTGCCTGCCACTCCATCTGCCTGTACTCTCTCTCTCTCTCTTTCTCTAATAAATAAATAAAATAAAAAAAAAATAAGAGCAGATTCCCATGTAAGATTTTGTCTGACATCTCCACCCACCCTTTTTCATGGTGCTAAGTTTCTTCAATTTAGTAATAACATGGCATTTAGAATCTCTGCTCCAATATCTGGAATAAATTGAACTAGACAATGGTCATTAAAACCAATAACAGGGGCGCCTGGGTGGCTCAGTGGGTTAAGCCGCTGCCTTCGGCTCAGGTCATGATCTCAGGGTCCTGGGATCGAGTCCCACATCGGGCTCTCTGCTCAGCAGGGTGCCTGCTTCCTCCTCTCTCTCTGCCTGCCTCTCTGCCCACTTGTGATCTCTGTCAAATAAATAAAATCTTAAAAAAAAAAAAAATAACAAAGGTCTGGTACTACCAGTATGTGAGAGAACAGTGACTCAGTTTTTAAAAGGGCAGTACTGGGGCGCCTGGGTGGCTCAGTGGCTTAAGCCTCTGCCTTCAGCTCAGGTCATGGTCTCAGGGTCGTTGGATAGAGCCCCGCATCGGGTTTCTCTGCTCAGCAGGGAGCCTGCTTTCCCCTCTCTCTCTCTCTGCCTACTACTTGTGATCTCTCTCTGTCAAATAAATCAAAAAATAAAATCTTTTAAAAAATAAATAAATAAAAAATAAAAGGGCAGTACTAAAAAATTCAACTGTAAGAATTTTTGTCTCTTCAAACCCTTGTACTCTATACTATTTCCTAAAAAGAAAATGAAACTTGGATATTTTTTGTTTAAAAACAAACCTATTTCCATTTATAAAAGCAAAGTAGGAATAATAATAGATGAGGCAACCTGTTTTTCTCAGTTGCTGGTGCAGATAGCAGTTCTAAGATATAAAAACATTCAATGGAATTTTGGGGGGTGGGGTCATAGGAGAAAGTCTTTATGTTCTTTCCTAAGAGACCTCATGGAAGGTTGACAAGTCAGTAAATTTGTCATAATCTTGCCTTCTTCACAGACTTCCTAGATTTGTTCCTACTTCTGGAATAGACCCTTCTACTGGGAAGCTACTCATTTTAACCAACCACTTTCATCCCCAACACTCACGTACATTACATCCTTAGATATATTGCTGCATATGCTTTGATTATATGCTAGTCTTGCTGGCCAGGAATGAGGATGATGACAATGACGACAATGATGATTACAGCAATAATAAGAGTTATCAGGGAGAAAAAACATTTAGCACTTACTTTCTACCATGCACTCTTGAAGGCACTTTGCACGTATTAACTAATGTAAAAACATTAAATGACAACACAATATGGATGCTATTATTTTCATCTTCATTTTAGAGATGAGGAAACAGAGGCACCAGTAGGTTAAGTTAGTTTCCCAGGTGTACACAACTAGAAGAGGTGGGGCATGAACTCACACCAGGCAGCCTAGGACCAGTGCCTGTGCTCTAACCCACAAAGCTGCGCTATGCACAAACATGACTAGACATCTTTGATGGGGTCTCATCTGATCTCTGTGAATCTTGCTATTTCAGTGCTCAGAGGGCAATATCATTATGAAGAGGGTAGACAGAGGCCCAACTTCTCACTGGTGCTGAATATTGACAATGTAAGGACCACGTTTTCAGAGGCACAAAGTTGGGGCATGCAACGTATTAATGGATGTTTGTGTCAATTTCAGGGTTTAAGGACTATTTAGAACTCTGCATAATATGGTTCAGAAACATGAAGTGGGGGGATATTTTGGACATTTTGTTGGTTTGCGGGACAAGGCATGAGAGTGATTGAAATTAGAAAGTCTTTATACGTATGGAGAGAAACAGAGACAGAGAGACAGAGAAAGTTCATATTCAAAGTAAATCTATCTGCCATCCCTGAGCTGACTTAAAAATATAGCAACTGATCCTAGTTAAAAGTAAAGTAGTTAAGAGAATTCAGGAAACTTTTTAGTGTACACCCTGAAATCTCAGCATTTTTGTGTGATAGAACTTTGTTTACATGGTCCACCAATAATAACAATATAAAAACGTTGCACCGTGTTTTTAGTGAAGTTTCATTTAGTATTTCTTATACTTTGTTTTTCCCTTAGGGAAGGAAAAAAAGAGAAAGAAAATGAAGGGGCACCTTTTATTCCTGTAGTATCCTAACACAATTTCCCTATTAAGTTATGTCGAATTGAAATTATATTTGCCCAAAGAAAATTGAAGAAAATGCAAAACTCATTACAAAGAATGTGAATATTAAAAACTGAAATAATGTTACTAACCTGGAACTGCAGAAACCATGAACCTCATAATCATTAATATCCTGTATTTCAGATGGTATATGTTATTGCCTTTCTGAGGCAAAGCCTCATGAGACACAATGATGGAGCTGACTGATGAGTCTTTCTGAATGGTTTACATGTCCTTCAGTTTATGGCTACCATTACTCTTTATGGAGACTCTTCTTTTCCTTTTGGCTTAGGTTTTTGTTTTTTACCCTAAAAACCATAGTATCAAATATATTCTTAATTGCTACCTGCCGTGTTGATCTTTTTGTGGTTGATGTCAAGTATTTCCATCAATGGACATGTTTGTTTGTTTGTTTTTTGGAAAAGTGCCTGATCTCTGTAATTATGGAGAATATTAGAACATTTTCCTTTAAGTAAAACTATTTCAGCTACACAGTCTTTCAAATTCCTAATCTCACCCCTAAATAAAAAATGTATCAATGTAGAATGTATCACACTAGTTCATATTGGGTTTAGGAATATACTGACTTTCTTTATCAAATATAAGCCCCCGGATTATGTATGTCTATGTAATATTCCTCAGATCCATCATAGTGCCAAAGTATCCAAGTTATAATTAAAGGTTATTACAATTGGGGTGCCTGGGTGCCTCAGTCGTTGAGCATCTGCCTTTGGCTCAGGTCATGATCACAGGGCTTAGAATCGAGCCCCACATCAGGCTCCCTGTTCAGCGGGAAGCCTGCTTCTCCCTCTCCCATTCCCCCTGCTTGAGAGAGAGAGAAGGATCTCTCTCTTTGTCAAATAAATAAATAAATAAATATTTTTTAAAAATAAAGGTTAATATAATTGTCTTTTATCAAAGCTAATTTTAAGGGATGATTTAATATTACAAATTTTCAAATTGTTGGGAGCTTCACTTTCAAAGTCACAACTTAAATAGTTTCAGTTTTGTCGAAGATTATTTGACCATAGAGTTGAGGGTCCATATCTGGGCTCTCTACTCTGTTCCACTGGTCTATGTGTCTGTTTTTATGCCAGTACCATACTGTCTTGGTGATCACACCTTTGTAATAAAGCTTGAAATCAGGTAACAGGATGCCCCCAGCTTTATTTTTGTTTTTCAACATTTCCTTAGCGATTCGGGGTCTCTTCTGATTCCATACAAATTTTAGGATTATTTGCTCCAGCTCTTTGAAGAATACCGGTGGAATTTTGATCGGAATGGCATTAAAAGTATACTGCTCTAGGCAGTATAGACATTTCAACAATCTTTATTCTTCCGATCCAAGAGCATGGAATGGTCTTCCATCTATTTGTGTCTTCTTCAATTTCTTTCATGAGTGTTCTTCAGTTCCTCGAGTACAGATCCTTTACCTCTTTGGTTAGGTTTATTCCAAGTTTCAGTTTCCCATTTTTAAGACATAAATATGAAGAATTAAGACCACAGTTGTCTTTCCTCTTAAGTTTTTTTTTTTTTTTAAGATTTTCTTTATGGATTTGACAGAGAGAGAGATCACAAGTAGGCAGAGAGCAGGCAGATAGAGAGAGGGGGAAGCAGGATCCCTGCTGAGCAGAGCCTGATGCGGGGCTCAATCCCAGGACTCTGAGATCATGACCTGAGCCGAAGGCAGAGGCTTAACCCACTGAGCCACTCAGGCGCCCCCTCTTTTTATGCTTTTTGACCAAGGTATCATTTTCCCCTAAGATATAGCTGTACAATTCCTTAATAGGAGTATTCCAAGTCATAGAATATTAAAAAGTGCCCTCCATGTTGTTGGATTTTCTAAAAGTATCTATTTTCATTGTATGTCTATTTGGAATTCTACTCTTAATACTATCTTTCTTATATTCTGCACACTTACAAACAACAGCATTTTTACTATTTCTTTCAAAAAACAAAAGCTTTCCTTGAGTTTAGTAACTTTTATTTATTTAGTTTTAAGGATTTTATTTATTTATTTGATAGAAAGAGAGAGTACAAGCAAGGGAAGTGGCAGGGAGAGGGAGAAGTAGGCTCCCCGCTGAGCAAGGACCTTGACAGGGGTCCTGGGATTGAGACCCGAGCCAAAGGCGGACACTTAACTGATTGAGCCATCCAGGCACCCCTAATTTAGTAACTTTTATTCAGAATTTTGGAGTCATGGATATGGTTCAAATTATGTTGACAAAACCTTTTATAACCTTACTGTCTTACCCTAACATCCCAGGTGGTTTCAAGAGCTCCAAAATTTTTTTGCGGTTGTGGGGAGAAACCTTGCACATTTCTTATCCCTAACATGACCTCCCCAACCTGTCAACATGCTCTATAGAACAAAAGACCTTCCATTATCAGAGTTTCACCTTTTTCAAAAGGAATTGTAGTTACAGATGCTAAATTATTTTCTCTTCCTGTTACTCATAATGTTTACTTTTATTATATACTTAGAACTATGTGATCAAACCAATTCTTTTGTCTATGCTTTTCAGAAAGCTCAAAGCTAAACAAATGAATTTCTTAATCCATGCATATATTTTCAACTTCATCCTGCTTTATTACAGATTTCTACGGTTTTAGTCTCATCTAAATTTCTTTAACGTTTTTATTATTTGTAAAGATTTTATTTATTTATCTTAGAGCATGAGTGAGGGGAGAGGGAGGAGCAGAGGAAGGGACAAGCAGACTCCACACTGAGCACAGAGCCAGACATGGGGCTCAGTCCCATGACCCAGAGATCATGACCTAAGCCAAAAATCAAGAGTCGGCCCCTTAACTAACTGAGCCACCCAAGTGTCCCTAAATTGCTTTATTTTTTAATTTAAGTGGCTCAAAGACTTTTACAAGTAATGGATTATTAATCATTTTCTCATTTTTGTATATATATGCTTATACATACACACGTTTTCATGTATAAGCATATGTGTATGTATAAGCATATATGTGTGTATATGTTGGAATGAATATATATATATATATATTCGAAAAACTTCTTTCCAAACTCTCTCATATCAGTTAAAATGCTATTCAGGCTACCTCATCACTATAAATCCTCTTGTGCTATTTCAGTTTTCATTTGTTGCGGGGGGGGGGGGGCTAGTTTGTAAAAAGTATTCTGGAACTCAGTGTGACACCCAGTGAAGAAGTTAACTCATAAAGTTGATTCATAAAACAACTGAGATTAACATGTATGAGACTTTCCATTTGTCCTGGAGCTTCCAAGTCCCACAACACTTCTTAGTTGGATAAAATGACTCATTGCCAAGATCAGATTAAGAAAGTTGCCTTCTGAAGAGTGATACCAGCAAGATAGTGGAATAGGAGTTCTCTACTCTCTTTCCCACACACAACAGAAACCCAAAAAGTAAAACAAAACAAAACAGAACAAAAACAAAATAGGGTAAGAGGATTAGTTTCATTTTACTCCTATCACCCCTACGGCAAAGTGGCACAGCTCAGTGCCAAGGGAGATGCCTTGACCCATGATCCCTCTCATAGGGGAAAATGGGTGTGTATAAGTGAGGGCCTGGCTTCCCAGGTGTGTGGGATGCTGCCAGAGAGGCCTAATTCTTTCTCACCTGATTCAGAATACTGAGGTGATCCACATGACTGAAGGACAGGGAAAGGCTGGAAGTATAGTAGGCTAGGCTCAGAATTCATAAGACATGTGGTCCATACTAACCCTTTCATGTATTCCATGAGGAAGCCTGCCCATCAGCTGCTAGGATACCTCACCTATAGACTGCATCCTATCATATGCCCCAAAGGCATTTCCAATGTTCTGCATGCCTCACTCCCACCCTGACACACATCCCATGGCTGGCTCCCTGTGTAGGCCCCAGAAGGAGAGGAATATGAACCTCTGCAGACAGCTGGTGAGTATGAACAGAAAGCTGGTCCACCTCCATGGGACTGGGAGAAAGCACACTAACTTGAGCACTCAGCACCGCCCTAGAGAAAGCAAATAGAGGCTGTCAGCATCCACCCTAGCTTTGCAGGATCAAGAGAAGAAATGCAGTCTTAAGGGTCACCTCTTTCCCCACCCAGGAAGAAACAAAAGTATGAAGCAGGAGCATTTATAAAAAAGGTCTTAGAAAGCCTCAGAATCTCCAGCAGGGCTAACAGGTGAAAGTATTTGTCTCCTGTACCCAGTCAGTAAAGAAAACTGGAGGAAGTGACTGCCTCTTTAAATGTGAAAACAGCAGTGTAAGACTTCAAGGAATATGAAAAATTAAGGAAACATGGCACTACCAAAGTAGTGCAATAATTTTTCAATAATGGTCCCCAAAGAAATGGAGATCTACAATATGTCAGACATGGAATTTGAAATAGTTGTTTTAAGGAAGCCCAGGAAACTGTAAGAAAACATACAAAAAGAAAGAAAGAAAGAAAGAAAGAAAGAAAGAAAGAAAGAAAGAAAGAAAGAAAGAAATAGCATCAACATCAGATCTGAGTAAGCAGCAGAAAGCATTTGTGAATTCAAAGACAAGACATTTGAAATTATCTAGTCAGATAACAAAGGAAAAAGAATGAAAAAGTGTGAAGAAAGCCTCTGTGATTTACAGGATATCATCACGTGAAGGAATTTACACATTATGGGAGTTCCAGAAGGAGAAGAGATGGGAAAGGGGGCAGAAAGAGTACTTAAAAGAAATAAAGGCTGAAATTTCCCCAAATTTGGAAGAGATGCAATCTACATTCATGAAGCTTTTCTTCTATAAGAGGAGTAAAAAGGCTAGAAAGAAGTGGGAGTGAGATGAGTGGGTGGCATGATTGTCAAGTTGCACTGAACACTTTTCTCTCCAGTTAGCTGATTCCCAGAAGGGGCCATTAACAGGAGTCATTCTGCATTTCAGTGCTTAAACTTAGGGGCAAGACAAACTTCAAGGACTGAAAAGAAGCAAAGAAGACTAAAGTTTGGACAAGTCAAATGATCAGGTATTCAGTGTGGTCAATGGGGACAAACAGTTCAGCTAATCATTTATGAAATGAGAATGGAAATTTGAAAGGTCTCTGTGAGGCCTTCTCATAGGCAAACCAGGGGAGGCATCTGTGAGTCTTATCTAAGTCATATTCATAAAGGTGGTCCTTTGTAGTTGTTTCCCAGAACAAAAAAATGTGGAGGACCTCTTAACTATCATTCTTTTTCAGAAGCACCAGTCTCAAGTGAAATTCACATTGTCAGGGGTTATTAGAACATGAAATTCTCTGCAAAGAAGTGGATCAGAGTTCTACTAAATTGTGGAAGAAACTGTATTGCCAAAAGACCATGAGCCTAACCTTTTAAAAATCCCATTTGACTCATGAAACTCTAAAATAACCCTTGATATTCCATATTTGCATGGGTAAGAAACAGCCTGCAGAAATTGTACAGTTTCCAAGTTGTACATTGGTCCCAATATCCATTTCAAATATGGTCATGGAGGATAATGGATGAGGAAGAACCTCAAATTGCTCTGAGCCTAAGTTGATGGAGAATAATGAGCAAGGTCCAAGAATCCTGAGCTATTTAAGGAACTACCCTCAAGGCAGGGAGGCTTTACAGTTGCTGTCAAAAATTTCCGCCCTCCCCCCACCCTTTTTTTAAAAGTTTTCATTGTGAGTATCCTGCATCTGCTCTTTTCTTTTTTAATGATAAATCCATGGAAAGTTGCAGATACCTTGTTCTTTTAGATCTTAGGTTGCTAGACCTGGAGAAGGCAGGTCTAGACATGATGGTGAGGACTATGCAATTCCTGGAGATACTGGACTTTGAGTTGGATGGAGGGAGAGGAGTGGATTGCCTCCCTTGGGGCAGGCAATCCTGTGCTTGGGAGGAAGGTGCATCCTTATTTGGTATCATACATGTATATGCATTTACATATGATGATTCTGAGCCAATCGGGGCTTTCTCTTGTCCTCTGGGATGGGGAGGTTGCAGAGGAGAACCAATTAAAAAATGCTTTTAGGACCTTAGGAATAAGGCGTGTTGACCATAAATCTTTGAAGGGCTGTTGGCTGTAGGTTTAATTTCTGAAAATGTGTGTATCTGTTTGGAATGCATTGTGACTATATATTCCTAACCACATTTGTGTCAACTCAGTGGTATGAAACCACTAGGGCAAATCCATAAAGTCCATTTTTTGCTGGCTAGCTAAGAATGTGTGAGTATGGTGATCAAGGTTATCAAAGGAGTCCACAATCCCTGCAGGAATTATTTAAAAAATGACGTGTATGGCACAATTCTGGGGCCAAGAATGCCCCATCTGAGCAAATTTGTACTGATTTTATAACCCCTCCCATTGAGACAGGAAATGTGGCATTGCAAATCTATTTCTTTGTATCCCTAGAAAAGAGAGGGATGAACATCATGTGTGGGGATGAGGGAGCTAGACGATGAGCACAACAAAAAAGGCAGCCCACGGTCTGAAACACGAATGCCATAAATTCACAAGTAAAGCATTATTAAAAATTTCCAGCCCCATAAATGCTGCCATTAATCACTTTCAAATTAACCTGATGTGAGTTAAATTATTGCAAGTTCCTGTGTAAATTAAATCATTATTAGTTGCAGGCTTTTTTTCTTTTTGGTACAGGCAGCAGCTGAGAAGTAAAGGATGGGGAGGCCTACTGGTTTCAATTTACAAAGGAAGGTTTGGGGGAAAAAGGTTTTTGCTTGATTACAAGAGCAAAACCACTTCACAATATAATATCACAATAATTGTAGCCATATATCATAACATGTCATAAGTCCAGGACAAAGCTCAGCCGCCTTTCGTAAGCGGCTGCCAAGAAGGCAAGAAAAGCGAGTGAATGAGGTAATGGATTTCTTTCCCCTCATTCCACTAGAGAGCAGTGTTCTTTTGTACAAATCAGGTAGGTGGTTTCTGCAAAGAACCTGGGAAGAAAATCTACGTAAGAGAAGTTTTTGTAGCAGCAGAAAGGCCTCTCCCTTGCTATAAACCTATGTCTTCTGAATCAAAGGTAAAGACAGTATTTTTCAGCAAAGGTCACTCTTATTTTCTTAGGTGTATTTGTAATACTCTCTCTTTCTTTTTATTGGAAAAGGTGTTGGCCATTTAAAAAATCCTTTCTGTCTTACAGTAAACTTTTTCAGATGACATTCTCCTGCCAAAATGGATCTGTCAGTAAATAGTGGTTCTCTTTCTAGGTAAAGCAAGGATAAAATTTTTTAAAAAAATACCTACAACACTTCAGGAGATAATAAACAACTCTGTCAGGGATAGGAATAAATGCAGATAAAAGAAGAGTGAAGAGAAGGAATACAAGTATCTTCTGAAAATGTTTCTGACTCCCTCTTTTGTTAACTCATTATACTGCCAGTACCTTCAGTACTTTTGTTGAGAATAGCGAGTTTGCATGATAGGCATGTGTCTGCCTCTCTAAGAGAAAATATTCTGTCATAGGCAATTTGGCTACAACTCCTTGATGGATCAGTTGACATTCCAAGAAGCCCAAGGCCACGCTAACAATAGTTGAAGTTTGCCTCCTCATTTCACATTGTGTAAATATATTACTAACCCTTCAGTCTCAAGCACATGGAAGCAGGGAAAGCGAAAGCAGTGGGTTTCTGTGTGTGTGTGTGTGTGTGTGTGTGTGTGTGTGTGTGTCTGTAGGTGGGTGTGTGTGTCTGTAACTGGCTGCCTTTCTTGTTCAATAAGAATTAAATTACTGGGTAATTTTGGTTTCTTCTAGAAGGAAATGAATATGCTCTTAAGTATTTAGAATCACTAGAGAGCCTTTTAGGCATTCCTGGATACAAATCAATGTCACCTGAAGTGTGGTTTCCTTATGCATTCAGCCCCATTTTTCTCCATTTGCTCTCAGTATTATTTTTTTGATACACCACATCACTCTGCTATTTCCTTTTCCTGAATACACTGAACAATATAGTTGTAGGCAAAAGTATCTTGGGAGAAAATAAATGGAAAAAAATCTGAAGCCTGATAAATAACAGTAAAGGCTCTTCAGAGTATTCACTGTGTTAATTTAGAGAAATTGGAGCATATAAAGTGTCAAGTTTGACATCAGTAAATCAGCAAACTTATTTGGGCCCGCTCATCTTTGCCAGTGTGTTGTAGTTTTTGACACAGTAGATGTAGGGAATTTAACTTTCCTTGACCAAAATAAACTTTGGCTTCGTGAATTACAAACCCAGGTATCTAGAAGAACAGAGTTTCACACACGATCTGGCACATAGACAATGCTGAATAAACTGGGCTGAATACATGAGTGATTGAATGCAGAGAGAAAGTAATAAATCTCTCCATTCCAATCTGGTTTAATGCCAAAGGCTTAGGATTCAACAACCACAAGAGCTTTGCTTATATCACAAAAATCCACACATCTAATAATTAGATATCAAGAATAGTACAGAGGACTTCACTGGGACTCTATACACAGGCGGACCTGGGTTTGAATCATGGCCGTACCGCAAATATCTTTTTGTTGTTGTTAAAGATTTTATTTATTTATTTGACAGACAGAGATCACAAGTAGGCAGAGAGGCAGGCAGAGAAAGAGGAGGAAGCAGGCTCCCTGCTGATCCCAGGACCCCAGGATCATGACCCAAGCAGAAGGCAGAGGCCTTAACCCACTGAGCCACCCATGTGCCCCTGTACCGCAAATATTATGGGTCACATAGTGCCAGGCTCTCTAAGCCTGGCCTTCAGCATTTATACAAGCAGCAAGATTACTAATCCTTCCTTTCCAAGAGTATATGGATGAGAGGTAGCTTTCCTTTGCTCCAAACAGACACTTGAAAGAAAATCAGTCTAGATAATGGGGTCACCCAGCCAGAGGCATAATCTCTCTTTTAAACAAAATCTTTTGATTAGGTCAAATTATATGAATAACCTAGGGGAAATTCTAGAAGACTAGAATTTCTTGACCACAAACACATTTTGGTCCCCTAGGAAGAAAAGTCACCTAAATGAATAATTACATGAGCATTTGATTTGAAATCTCTTGAACATCTCAGCCTGAGAGAAGAAGAAAACAGACTGTTTCTAAAGTTTGTTGGATTTAGAATCAAAGCTTTAAAAGGACTTAACAAACTGTAAATGCATATACCTATTTGGGAGGGCAGGTTGGCAATATATTCAAGAGCCTTAGAAAGATTCATGAACTTTGAGGCAGTCATTCTATTGCAAGGAATCCATCCCAGAGAAATAACAATCTGAGATATGCAGTCAAAAGCTTACATACAAGACTGTTTCTAACATTTTTATAATAGTGAAAAATTGGATACAATTTAAATGCCTAACAATAGGGGATTAGTTAAATATATTATGTATTTCCTTACAATAGTCTATTATGAAGCCATTAAAACTGCATTTTCAGATAATGTTTAATGACATGGTAAATGCTCAAGTATAAATTTAAGTGAAAAAAGAAGAGGATATAAAAACTGAATTTACAATGGGATGCCAATTTTGTAAAACTGAGCATTTCACATAATTACTTTTATTCAACATGTTTCAAGTAGCCAACCAAAATATTGTCAAAGCATGAAAAGTTAAGACAAATGAATTTCAAGTTTAAGAGTGAAGTACTGTTCTCAGATTAATAATCATGATCATAGTATAATAGAGTTCATATTTTCTTCTTCACACATTTTGTTGTTCTCCAAATTATCATGTAAGGATATATAACATTTATTGACAGAAACACTTAACAACTTTTGATTAGATTTTACTACAGAGGAATTGTAGTCTAAGGTACTGCTTTTTACTTTGCATTACTACATTTAAGGAATCTGGGGGCATGTTTGGCAAATTTTTGGATGGGCCCAAATGAGTTATTTGGTACTTCTATCTGAATTTTCAAAGGGAGAAAAAGCATATTGTGATTAATTTTTTATAGACATATCTGACCAACTAGTTAAGGGGACTCGATAGAAGTTTCTTTACAAGAAAATTGTAGAAAACCTACTGAGGTATAATTAAGTGAACAAGAAGGAACTAGATACTCTTAGATACCCTCAGAGAAAAACAGTGTTTGTAAGTGGCCTCAACTTAGTGGCCCTGCTCATCCCTGTGGAATCCTGTCTGGGACAAAAGGAGGATGAGAGAGAATTATAGACAAAACATGGACATGATGCTCCCCTGAACTCTATAACTTACATAGACCCAAGTGACTTATTTAGGATCCCTCCAACAGATTATTATATGAAAAGTAAAAATAGGCATTCTTTCTTCCTCGATACTGCTGATACTCTGAAGGCTTATAGAATCTATTGATGTAGAGATTATGGGCTTAGTTTATCATTGAGAGAAACTTTTCACTTGGGCCAGAAGCCACTGGCAAGAACACTGTATTCCTGATAGAGGAACACCAAGAGGCACTGTGCCTGCAAGAGAGAGAATATTTTCTTCAACATGTGTGAGGTACCCACTAGGTGCTCCCACATATAATGTAGGAGGGAGGTAATTTGTATGCAGTTGGAGTTTCTGAGTGAAAAAGGGAGACAGACAGAGCCAGGAAAATAAAATATATTTTGGTCCTATTTCCCTGGAAGCTATTTATTTTCAGATCAAAAGCTCAAGTTGTTTACCCAATCAAGATTTTCATACTCTTCCACCTATGGGGTCACTGAACTAGATCAAAGTCCTCAGGACTGATCCAGAGCAAAACTGATGCTGAATTGGATTTAAAAAAAAAATTTATTTGACACAGAGAGAGAGAGATCACAAGTAGGCAGAGCAGCAGGCAGAGAGAGAGAGGGGGAAGCAGGCTCCCCGCTGAGCAGAGAACCCAATGCAGGGCTCGATCCCAGGACCTTGAGATCATGACCTGAGCCGAAGGCAGAGGCTTAACCCACTGAGCTACCCAGGCACCCCCTGAATTGGATTTTTAAGGAAAGTTGCAGTGAGTAAATGAAAGCAAAGTACCAGAGTGCTAGCCCCAATATCATACAGAATGTAGAATAGATAGTATGTTTCAACAACAACACATGGATATACACTGCTAATTTCTGCTGTTGAAAGTGTTTGTTACATATCTGATTAACTCAACACATCAACAGGATTCATCTGACCCAATATTAGTTTCTGAATTTCTTTTTTGAAATCCAGAAATTCTGAAAACCTTTTTTGAAGTGCCTGAGTGGCTCAGTCAGTTAAGTGTCTGCCTTTGGCTCAGGTCATGATCCCTGGGTCCTGGGATAGAGTGCTGTATCTGGCTCCTTGCTTAGCGGGAAGTGATGCAGAAATGGAAAAAAAAAAAAAAAATCATTCATCATACTAAATAGTGTTTATAATTGTAACTGCAAATGGTTTGTAGAGAGCAAAGAAGATACAAACAAAGTTAGAGCATCCAATAGTTCCAAAATTATTATTAATTTTGAAAGATTTTATTTATTTGAGAGAGACAGAGAGTGAGTGCACACATGAGAGCACAATAAGGGGAAGGAACAAAGGGAGAGGAAGGAACAGGCTTGCCACTAAGCAGGGAGCCCCATGCTGGGTTCCATCCCAGGACCTTGAGATCATGACCTGAGGCTAAGGCCGACGCTTAACCGACTGAGCCACTCAGGTACCCCCAAATTATTTTTAAGTACTGCATTGTGATGATGCAAATGCAATAAAGACAAGAATTAATGATAAGCTAGATCCTATTAGATATGTATTTGAAATACAGAATATGTATGGGACACATCCCAGGTTCATGCCTGACTGCTGATGAACAATTAGTTGCATTCAGAGAATGTTACCCATTGTGGGCATATATAGTGTTAAAATAAGGAAATTATGAAATAAAAACCTGAGCTATGTTCAAATTTTATTTGAATTTCTAAATGAAAAAAAATTCTAAATGATTTTCCCTATCCCTCTCTTCTTACAATTGTGATTTTTGGTACAGTTTAAAAATATAGAAAATTAATTAAAAGAGTACATTGGATCCAGATGGTAAATGGCAATGACTGTTTTTCCTGGCATGTGAGCATGAGGCTTTAGCATGAGGCCTACAAGTAGTTAGGTTCTTGAACTCGACCCAGGTGTGATGCCAGACCAGGAATATTTCATGGCACAGTTGTGGGAGTTCATTTAAAATTAAGGCACATGTGGTAAAAATAAAATTTGGGGCCAAACTTATAATTACATAAAAGGTGCTAATGTCTTAAGACAAACACAGCAGTAAATTTCTTAGGCAATATCCCCCTCTCCCTTTCTGCCTCCTTTTCTTTCTATCTTCTTCATCTCCCTCCCTGTCTCTTCCTTTGTTTTCTTCTGTGAGTCTGGATTAATTTAGCAACTGCTGAAAGAACATCTAAATGGCTGTCCCCACTTTATTCCAATTATGGATCAAGAGAAAAAATGTTGGCTGTCTCTCAAGGAAAGCCAATCCACTGAACTCTTCCAGAAAAATTTCCAAACCCGAGGGATTTATATGGTTTCAGAGGAAGGATTCAAAACAAGGAATAATTACCTTAATCCTAGCTAATATAGTTTGCAGGAGATCATTTTCATAATCTTGATTGCTGCAAATGAGTGAGTCTGTGTATATTTATTGAGTAGCTACTATATGCCAGACACAGAGAATACAAAAATACATAAGAAATGGGCCCTCCTCCGAATGAGAAATGGATTCAAATAGTAAACAATTACAGTAATTCAAGGGCAAAGTAAGCAACAAAAGCTGTAAGGGGAGCAACTCACAGCAAAAAAGGGAATGCATTCCCGAGAGACACCCAAGAGCTCTGTCAAAGCAATACAAATAAAAGGTAGCCTGAGTTTAAACATTAATTTTGAAACACTTCATATATTTTCTGCTTATTTCATAGGTAAGCAGATAAGATTCATTTACTCTGTGACAATAGATGATGTGACATAGTTATCACAAGCTTAAGCTACCTATGAATCAAGTCATTACCTTTCCATTGTTTCAGAGTGCATGTGGTTGAAGAGCCCTTTGGCAAGCCAGCTAAGTGAGAATGCTGCCTTAACTTTGGACTAACCTTTTACCCAGCCAAACTAATGTTTCTTGCCAATGGCCTGAATCTCAATCCAAAGGGCCGTAATGTCATAAAATGGATGAAATGGATTTTTTCAGCTTACCCACTAGGGTAGTAAAAAATATATAAAATCTACATCCAAATGCACACCATAAATTTCCATTGCTTTAGGGGCAAAATTAAAGTATTTCTATTTCCTTTTTTATTCTGGATCACAGCCCTGGCTTTTTTTTTTTTTTAATTAATTTATTTATTTTAAAATTTTTTCCCCCTTCCTCAAATGGACTTCCAACTCTCAAGGTCATTTTCTTTTTAAAAGTTATCCTGGTAACTTCTAGAATAGCTGTTCTCTCTGGGAATGCTCATTTTTTTCCTTCCACATAATCTACCCCTTCCCCCACGCACCCCTCAGGTCCCATATTCTCAGTAATGCAAATTGGGCAATTACTTACTTTTTGTTTGAGTTTAAAAAGCACATCCACAGGCACACAAATGCATCTTGGATCTCATTCATGCAGAAAAATTACTGGTAACTTGAAGAATCTGCAAGTAATTTTACAAAAATGTTTAGTGAGTTTTGCCAAGGATGTCTGACCCCCGGCCTTGCTTCACTGATGTAAGTTTTTGAGTGTTTGGCCTGATCAGTACCAGCTGTGAGTGCTTTGGTTGTGCATATCAGATGTTAAGCGAAGGAGAAAGGACAGCATACTCCCATGCTTGAAGGTTTGTGAACTAGGACAGAAATAAGACTACAGTTAAAACTGAAGCATGTCTTTCATTCTGTTAAGCTCCCCTTTGCTCAGTTAAGCTATTTGATTGTACCCTAGTGTCACTTAAAATCTCTCTCAGTCAGATGCTACTTAGACCAGAGAGAATGGATATCTCTAATGAAGGATAAGCAGAATGCATTAAAAAATAGTTTTGCTTACTAGAGATTTTTAAAATTATATTTTTGGTCCAGATTTCTTCATGGAGTTCTAAGGGAGAAAATAAAAACAATACAATATTAATAATGCAGTTTCCTTAGAGAGCAATAAGGAATCTATTCCAGAACACATTGTTTTAATAGAAGCTAACATAGTTTAGCTTTTTTATTTCTGCTTTGAAAGATCATGAGGCTGCTGAAGGCATGGGATATTTTGAGTATATTTACATCCAGCCTAAATGCCGTCATGGAGATGCCTCTAAATCCATTTATAAAAGTGGAATTATGTAGTCTATACTTTATTACATTTGAACATAAACTAGGACAATGTTCATAGTATCAGAGCAACATACATTTGAAGTTGGGAATGGCAGATACAGTTGCTAAAGACTGGTGTTGGGAGAAATGTGGTAGTTAGGACTTGGTAGAATATCCATAAGCTCAAACAAAACAATAGCAGTATTGCTCATAGTAGCCAAAAAGTAGAAGCAACTCAAATGATAATCCCACTGACGAAGGGAGAAATAAATGGTATATTCATATAGTAGAATATTATTCAGCTATAAAAGAGGATGAAGTATTGATACTTGTCATAAAGTGGGATAAGCCTTGTAAAGGTTATGTTAAGTGAAAGAAGCCAGAAACAAAGGGCCACATATTAGAGGGTTATATTTATATGAAATTTAAAAAAGGCAATTCCACAGAGATGTAAAGTGAAATGGAGAAAGACTCTTAGTGGGAATGAAATTTACTTATGGGTGATGAAAATGTTCTGGAACTAGATAGTGATGATACTTATACAGTTTTGTATATGTAGTAATGGCCATACTTGGATACTTTTAAAGGGTAAATTTTATGCAATGTGAATTATATCTCAATTATATCTCAATTTTTAAAAATTGTGTGAAGGGGGTGCCTGGTGTCTTAGTTATTCTTGATCTCAGCTTAGGTCCTGATCTCAGTCAGGGTCATGAATTCCCTTCATGCCCGGCATGCAACTTACTTAAAAAAAAAAAAAAAAAATCAGTAAGGAAAAACAAGGCAACTTGTGATTTTGAAATATATGATACACATTTTTGTGTGCTCTCTATTTTCTCCCTCTGAAACTCTGTATTAGAAAGTTTTATTGCATTATCCAGGTCTTTTAACACTTCTTTCACATTTTCTACTTCCTCTCCATCTCTGTTTAATTTTAGCTTTTATAAAAAATCTACTTCCTGGGGTGCCTGGGTGGCTCAGTGGGTTAAAGCCTCTGCCTTCAACTCAGGTCATGGTCCCAGAGTCCTGGGATTGAGCCCTGCATCAGGCTCTCTGCTTGGCGGGGAGCCTGCTTCCCTCCCCACCACCCTCCAGTCTCTGTCTGCTTCTCTGCCTACTTGTGATCTCTGTCAAATAAATAAATAAAACCTTAAAAAATAAAAAATAAAAATATTTAAAAAATTTAAAAAAATCTCTTCCTGGCTCATGAGTTTTCCTTTTCAACCATGTCTGATTTCCTGTTAAGCCTACATATTGACATTGGAGTTTAATTTTTTTTTTTCATTTTTAGATGTTATATTGGGTCTTTATCAAGTTTGGTCATTTTTTTGAGTGTGTTTCATAGTTATATATTCAATACCCTCTTTGATTTATTCAGTTGTAATAAACTTTTTAATGATTTCTATCTGGTAATTCCAATATATTCAAACTTTGTGAGGCTGATTCCTGAGTTTGTTGCTTCAATGACTCTCATTCATAGTATCTTGTTTCTTCAGCTATGTCCTTTGTATATATATGTGTGGGGAAGTGGGAGGGAGGGTAGGAGATGTGCTCCTTGGGACTTTATAGTAAATTTTGAAAGTTGCTCTTAAACATCACTTTTCATTAAGGATTTGCTTCTGTTAGCTGCCTGGATTAAAACAAAACAATTTGTTTTAATTGGACTAATTTAAAACTAAAATTCAGTTTAGGGATTTCAAAACTGAAGAATTTTTTCAGGTAGCATTGCCTGTAAAAACCTGTGTGAAAGCTAGGTATAGTTTATGAAGAGGTAATTTTTTCTTTCTTATTTTTAAATCCTTACCAGGGAAGAGCCTGAAACAGATGTTTTCTCCAATATTTTCTTTTTTTTTTTAAAGATTTTATTTATTTATTTGACAGACAGAGATCACATGTAGGCAGAGAGGCAGGCAGAGAGAAAGGAGGAAGCAGGCTCCCCACTGAGCAGAGAGCCTGATGCGGGGCTTGAACCCAGGACCCTGAGATCATGACCTGAGCCGAAAGCAGAGGCTCTAACCCACTGAGCCACCCAGGCGCCCCACCAATATTTTCTTTTTTAAAGATAATTTTTACTTTAGTAGAAAAGAAAGGGGTTCTTTTCAAGGATTCTGGATTTATCTGGGATTTTATGATCTTGCTATATATAAAACCTAATTTTGTTTCCTGCTCCCTATAAAGAGAGCACAAAATAAAGTAAATTAAAATGAGGAATCTCATTTGTATAAGAATATATATTGCAGCTTTATTTTCAGTAGCCTCAAGCTGGAAATGACCCAGATACCAATTCACAAGAGAATATATAAACATATTAGGATATATTTTTATAATGGAATACTCCCTAGCATTAATTAAAAACAACAACAACTGATACACAAAATGATATTGATCAGTCTCAAAACATTACGTTGGGTGAAAGAAGCAAGATCATCTAAGTTTGAAATCAGGCAATACTAATCTACAGTGATTACAAATCAAAATAGTGATTACAAATAGGGAATTAGAACTAACTGGAAAGATAGGAGAACACTCCCTTTATCTTTCCTAAAAATGTTTTTATCTTAAGTGGGGTTAACTGGAGTATGTGTGTGTGTATGTATATACACACATATATGTATATATATATACTTTTTAATTTTATTTATTTATTTGACAAACAGAGATCACAAGTAGGCAGAGAGGCAGGCAGAGAGAGAGAGGCGGAAGCAGGCTCCCTCGGAGCGGAGAGTCTGATGTGGAGCTCGATCCCAGGACGCTGGAATCATGACCTGAGCCAAAGGCAGAGGCTTTAACCCACTGAGCCACCCAGGCATCCCAACTGATGACCTTTTAGAATAGAAGAGTACAGAAAAATCAGATGGATCAGTGAATTTAATAAAATTAATTTATTTAATCTCAACTAAGGATTACAAGTACCTGGCACTGGTATTTTCTTCTCTACTACACATGGTTGACATCACTAATTGTTTCAGCACGTTTTATGTTTACTTTGATGCAGAATTATTTTTTCAAAAACATCTCTAGGAAGTCATTGCCAATTCACAAATGAGAAGGAATTTTTTTTTTTTTTAAGATTTTTATTTATTTGACAGAGAGAGAGAAACATACACAGAGAGAGCACACACAGTGGGAGAGGCAGGGAGAGGGAGAAGCAGGCTCCCCGCTGAGCAGGGAGCCAGATGTGGGGTTAGATCCCAGGAACCTGAGTTCATGATCTGAGCTGAAGGCAGACACTTAACAACTGAGCCACCCAGGCGCCCGAAGAAAGAAATTATTAACTACTAATATTTTAAACAGCTTTAAGTAGCTCATGTATTAATTCTTCTTTTTCTCTCATCTCTTATCAATGAGATAAATGCTGTTAATACTCCCTAAAAATTATATGTAAGTTCTGATTACATCTCTCCCCTCCATTACCACCATTGTTGCCCAGCCACCATCATGTTTAATTCGACTATCACTTCTTAATTGTTTTTCTTGTTTCTACCCTCTCAATTCTTCCTTTGTACATAAGAACAGAAAGATTCTTTTAAAAAACACCTTCTACTTCTTTTAAAGTAAAAACCAAGTCCTTATTGTGGCATAACTGCCCTGTTAGTCCTAGCTCCAACTAACTTTCTTGCCTTTTCTCTCTAATCTCTCCACTGAAGCCAGGCTGGCCTCTGCCATTCCTTCAGCACAGTGTGGATGCCTCTGGTTCACTGTCTGAGCATTTATCATCCTTTCTGCTGAAAAAAGTTTCCAAGTTATCTTCATGGCACGTCACCTCACTTTCTTTAAGTAGCTATTCAAATGTCAACTCACCAGAGAAGCATTTTCAGACCATTCTGTTTAAAATATTACACAGTCTTCCATCATTGTGTATGCTGTTGTTTCTTTTACTGCTTGACTTTTTTTTTAAGCACATATCTCACACACACACACACACACACACACACACACACACACACACATTCTTTCCTTTCTGTCTCCCTCCACTTGAAAAGAAAATATGTACATGGAGGTCATGTTTTGTTCACTGACCTATCTCTACACCCGAGAATGCAGCAGTTATTCACTTAAATATTCCCAAAACCTGGAACACAGTAGAATTTCATAAATAGTTACTTCAATTAATATACTCAAGGAATGAATGTGTATTTTTTAAAAGACTTTATTTATTTGACAGAGAGAGAGGGAACACAAGCAGGGAGAGTGGGAGAGGGAGAAGCAGGCTTCCAGCCAAGCAGAGAGCCCAATGCAGGACTTGATTCCAGAACCCCCAGATCATGACCTAAGCGGAAGACAGATGCTTAACGATTGAGCTACCTGGGCACCCCAAGAATTTATATTTGGGAGGAAAAAAAAATAATGTTATGTCTCTCATCTTGAGAACAAAAGAAAAAAAAAGTAGACTGTTCTTCTTCCCTGGCACACTATCATAGATATGGAGACAACATTTTTGAAAGGAAACATACATGTTCTAATGATATATAAATATGTAGGACAAATTTTTTGATGCTCAACTCTTTTTTCATTCTTTTTATTTCTGTGCTTCAGTTTTTATAATTTATATTGACCTGAATTCACATTTACTGGTATTTTATTCTGCTGCCAACCTATTGTTAAATTTATTCAAAAATTCTTAATTTTAGACATTTTGTTTTACAGTTATATAATTTTCTTTTTCTTTTCTTTTTTTTTTTTACTTCTTAAGATTATTTTCTTCAGCTATTGAAGCTATTTATCATTTCCTCTGTTTTTTTATTTTAACATATTTTGGTATGTAATTGATATGTTGATATTTTAAATTCTTCGTCTATTAATTCTAACCACTGAGGCAACTATGTGTATATTTCTTTTTTTTAAATTTTTTTTTAAAGATTTTATGTATTTATTTGACAGAGAGAGATCACAAGTAAGCAGAGAGGCAGGCAGAGAGAAGGGGGAAGCAGGCTCCCTGCCAAGCAGAGAGCCCGATGCGGGACTCAATCCCAGAACCCTGAGATCATGACCTGAGCAGAAGGCAGCGGCATAACCCACTGAGCCACCCAGGTGCCCTATGTGTATATTTCTAATTCTTACGTTTGCTGTTGATTTTTGGTTATATTTTCCTGCTTCTTCACATATCTTGCAATTTGTGGATGTATGTCAGATATTATATATTTTTAAAAAAAGAGAGACTAAAATATTTCTCCCCCAGAGAGAAGAAGCCCTTTCCTTTCCCTGGCAACAAGGTGAGAAGATGAATACATTTTCATCAACAGCTATGCTGTTCCAGCAGTGGGTTTGCTATTTCAATTTGTTTCAATTCTGTTTTGTTTTGAATGTTTTCTTTTTAAGATTTTATTTATTTTTGAGAAAGAGAGAGAGAGAGAAAGAGTGTGCATGTGCACATGAGTGAGGGGAGGGGCACAGGTAGAGGGGGAGAGAGAGAATCTCAAGCAGACTCCACGCTGAGCTTGGGGCTTGATTTCATGACCTTGAGATCATGACCTTAGCTGGAATCAAGAGTCAGAGGCTCAACCAACAACCTTCAGGTGCTTCTGGTTTTGAATGTTGTGAGGTTGAGATCCTTGTTATATACATTATAAGCACATCATTATAGCAGGGCTTTGGGATGAAAGTATAAGACTATGAAGTTCTCTCTCCCTTTCCAGTCTAGTCCCCAGGATCCTACAATGTCACAGTGTCACACTTCTGGTAAATATTTTTTGAGAGAGATCTTATAGGTAGAAAAAATGGGCCTTCCACATGCCAGCCAATCATTCCATTTACATGGCTGTTAAAAACTCTCCTAATTTCTTGCTACCGCAGCTGATTCAATTCTTCCTTCTATGCCTACATTCAGAAAATGGCCCAGAGATGAAAGACTTAACAGCGTGCATTTACCCAAGATCTTATTCTTAGCAAGGAACTTGAAATAGGACATTGATCATGATCTGAGCCAAAGGAAGCTGTTTAACCAACTGAACCACCCAGGTGGCACCCCTGCCCCCCAAGATCTCATTTTTATTCTTCTCTAGAACTTTGTTTAAACTTTTTTCTTTAACACACTCTTGAATGTCTTTAAAAAGCACTTATTTTCTTGTTTTGCAGGAAGCAATGGTTTTACATGAATTGCTGCTTTCTAAGAGAAGTTAAACTCTGATAAATTATTGGAAATACGTATAGTCCTGAAAAATTTGAGATGTCATATTTATGACATCAGACATTTCCTTCTTTCATACCTGCTGTTTAGGAAGCAATTGCTAAGAAGAAAAGTTGATAAGTAATAACTAGGAACCAAGTAACCAGGAATTAGAGACCTGGCTTTCAAGTTTTTCCCCAAATTTTTAAAACAATCATGCTTGAAACCAACTCTCTGAGGATAAGAATTTCTTCTTTGAAAAAGAAAAGGGGTGGGGATTATTATTAAATTGAGTAGCTTAAGAATAAGAAGTAGGAAAAGAATAAATAGATAAGGATCATAAGAATTTCCTACACTGTAGAAGTAATAATGCTGATAAGATTTCAAATAAAATTATAAATAATTATCTAGGGATTTTCTTCAGAGTGCTTGAATGGGAAGATATATGACTTCTGCCAAATAAGACTATGACATTAAGTACATTGTCTTTATAGACTTCTGTTTCTCCATCTTAAAATCACATCTTTAATATCCTTTCTAGTTTTAACCTTTTTTGACCCCTTTCTGATATTTTTTAACATATCCACACAGCGGGGCGCCTCGGTGGCTCAGTGGGTTAAGCCTATGCCTTCAACACAGGTCATGATTTCAGGGTCCTGGGATCTGAGCCCCGTGCCGGGCTCTCTGCTCAGCGAAGAGTCTGCTTCCCTCTCTCTCTGCCTGCCTCTCTGCCTACTTGTGATCTTTCTCTGTCAAATAAATAAATAAATAAAATCTTTAAAAAAACAACAAAACAAAACAAAACAAAAAAACAAGGATATCCACACAGCATTTAGGAATTATTAAAGTACTGCAGTTATGACCTGGGCTCTAGAATAAAACAGATTTGAATTTTAATCTCAGCTCTCTCCACTATGATCTTGAGGCAGTTACCTAGAGTTTTTGAGCCTCAACATTTTTGTTTGTAAAATTTTGGAATAAAAAATCTCATCTCAAACTGTTCTTGTAGGAATGAGATAACTAAGACTGTATTTCCTCACTTCTAGGCACCATTAATAACATTTTGTGAGGGTAAAATATGAGCAATACTTTCCAATTAAATATATACATTTAATTGTAAGTTGTTTCCTAATTCAAGAATCTAAAATGAGGAAACAATGACATTTCATTAAAGAAATCACTTCCATGTATCTCCCATTTTTTGCTATAATTTTCTACTGGTGAATAATGGTGGGATTTCTAAAAAGAGGGAAAGAGAAAGTACTATGGTTTTGAATGACCAATTATCATTCACAGATCAAATCATAAATGTAACTCTGTACCACCTTTCTACTCAGTGGAAAGAAGTCAGTAGAATTACACTGTTAACTTGAACTTAGGTTAGAGAAAAGCTGAAGGCCCACTTTCTTTTACAAATTCTACCTAAATTGTACTTGTATGCCAATTTCTCAATACATATTTAGAGAGTAAATGAGATAAAATTATCTTAGTGGCTGCCAGTGTTACTTGGTTACTAACATAATTTTTCAGCTTCTGTAACAAGCTATATTTCTAAGAAAAAGAGCAGCAATTCGGGGCAAAGCAATATAGGTAAGACAAAAAAATGAAGAAAATCATGGGTCTAAACTGAGGAATAATCATAAAATTTCTGCTATATTGAACAGAAAAATCTGGTTAGATGCCTTTCTAAAAATTCTGTTTGTGTGACTGTTTTGCAATTAATATTTTTAAAAAGACTTATCTAGAATGAAAACCTATCCAACACTTAAAGAATTATTTCCTTTTATTCTTTTTATTTTATTTCTTTTCAGTGTTCCAAATTCATTGTTTCTGCATCACCCCCTGTGCTCCCTGCAATATGTGCTCTCCATAATATCCAGCACCAGGCTCACCCTACCCCCACCCCCTTCCCCCCAAACTCTCAGTTTGTTTCTCAAAGTCCACAGTCTCTCATGGTTTGTCTCCCCATCTGATTTCCCCCAACTCACTTCTGCTCTCCATCTCCCAATGTCCTCCGTGTTAATTCTTATGCTCCACAGGTAAGTGAAATCATATGATAACTGACTCTCTCTGCTTGACTTATTTCACTCAGCATAATCTCTTCCAGTCCTGTCCATGTTCCTACAAAAGTTGGGTATTCATCCTTTCTGATGGAGGCATAATACTCCATCGTGTATATGGACCACATCTTCCTTATCCATTTGTCCGTTGAAGGGCATCTTGGTTCTTTCCACAGTTTGGCAACCGTGACCATTGCTGCTATAAACATTGGGGTACAGAGGGCCCTTCTTTTCACTACATCTGTATTTTTGGGGTAAATACCCAGTAGTGCAATGGCAGGGTCATAGGGAAGCTCTATTTTTAATTTCTTAAGGAATCTCCACACTGTTTTCCAAAGTGGCTGCATCAGCTTCATTCCCACCAACAGTGTAAGAGGGTTCCCCTTTCACCACATCCTCTCCAACACTTGTTGTTTATTTACTGTCTTGTTCATTTTGGCCATTCTAACTGGTGTAAGGTGGTATCTCAATGTGGTTTTGGTTTGAATCTCCCTGATTGCTAATGATGATGAACATTTTTTCATGTGCCTGTTATTCTTAATGTCTTGAATTCCATATTTACTAAAAGTATAATGTACCCTGTGTTAATGGAGTTACAAACTAGGGAAGGTACAATTTCTCTCTCTCCCCTCTCTTTCTCCTCCACCTGTCTATTTTGGCACTTCACCTATACTCTTTTTTAAAAGATTTATTTATTTGAGAGACAGAGAGGGATGGGGAAGGGTAGAGGGATAGAGAATCTCAAGAAGACTCCTTGGTAAGCATGGAACCTGACATGGGATTCAATCCCAGGACCTGAGATCTTGACATGAGCTGAAACCAAGAGTCAGACCCTTAACCGACAGCACCACCCAGGCATCCCCACAATTGTACTCTTTACCAAAAGCGTAGTCTGGAAAAAAAATATTTAGCTAATGTTTCCATAATCACTTTTAATATGAAGGATCATGGTCTAGAAAAATCCCAAAGGAATTAAACAGGAAAATTAAAATGGATTTGACCAAAGAAAACATGGCTGACTAGGAGGGAAAATAATTTTTTATTTTTTTCTTACAGGATTGGTCAAAACCAAATGAAGGACGTTTTAAAATTTGGAATGTGGAATTTTGGAGAGAGGTTTTTAAAGAAAAAATATGAAAAAAACTTACAGAAAGATTTTAAACAACCTGAGTTTAAACTCAGTTAAATTACCTGAGAACCTATGTTTTATTACAGTACAAATCTTGATAAATCCCCCCAAACCTCATTATCTCCTTTAATTTTACAGTTCATGGAAGAGAAGAACAGTGCTTTATCTAGTGTATCCCACTCTTTGGAAAACAAGACAAAAGTTCTGGTTAGGTGAATAATTTGGCTTTTTGTATGGAAACACTTTAGAAGTATTATAAAATGTCTAATCTATTCCACATGCCAACCCAAAATAGGACCTGCATATGAGTCCATTAGGTATGAAGGCAATGATGGGATTAATTATGAATTGTTATTAATTATCATGGGTAGGGGAAAACAGATGGTAAATTATTTATTAAATAATCTCAGGAAGAGATGAGTTATCTGTGTGGCCCTACTTGGGACAAAAGGCAATAGCAAAGCTTGAGGAGAGGACTTGACTGAGAGTTTAATGAAACAGATATCTTTTGGAAACATATCCTTCACAGGGGACTTTCCATAACATGGGAGCCAATTTAATGAGGGACTGGAAAGAAATCTTGAAATCATGGGTACAATTTATTGTTTTCAAATAAAGAGGGAAAAAGAAGTTGCTCATTTTACCATAATTTAACCATTTAGATTCTCTTGAGAGAAGAGACTTCTCGTGTGAACGAGAAGTACACACTTCTGATACAGGAACTCTATTTACCCGTACATTTCAAGGGTTATGATTACAACAGTAGTAACCGGCCCAAAAGATTCAGATAATACAGCTTACTGAACTATGTGATCCTGACAGTACACACACCTGGTAAAGCTCTTTCTGGGATTATAGACATTACATTTTGGGTTCACTAGTTAGGAAAAGACTTTTAAGTAATGTGAACCAAAAAGCAACAAACTCCAATTTTTTTTCCTTAAACTAAAATCATTTTTCAAATCCTAGTGTCTCTCCTCTGCCTAAAATACATACCAGGACATTTTCTATTACTACTCAAAAGTAGAATATTAAGTATAGAACTAGTGCTATACCTTACTAAGTAGAATAGTAACTATTTATAAATAATGTTGATTAAAATAAATAATTCCCTCTACATTATCCACGTACCACTAAAGAAAATACCCAAAATCTGGAATAACATTTTAATGAATTTATTTCTACTACAAACTGAAGCTTGATAATCATAAAATAAATAACTATATCATGTTTTAGAAATATGAAACACTACAAAGGTGAGTATATTTTATACATCTGAAGATTTAAAAATTACTGAAAAATTGATAGTGAAAAGCTATCAATTTTCCTGTAATTTATTAAATCAGACTGAACAATACATGAACACATGTGTAATGCACCAGGGACTTTAACTTAATTTTAAAATGTTTAATTACACACTTTTTATATTATACTGGTGGACTTCTGCATGCATCAAATTTATCTAATTATACATTTCTAAATATGGATGGGTTTAGAAGACAAGAATGAAAAAACAAGCAAGAAATAAACAAAAGGATCTTTATATTATACATATACTCTATAGGGAACCTCAATAACTTTTCTACTAATGAATGGAGTGTATCTAATGAAATTCCCCTTTGGACATTTTTCAGATATTAAATTTTGAAATGACACATCTTGCAAACAAAGGTAGAAGCAATTTTATCCTATTAGCAGCTAGAAAATTCACACAATGAAAATGGAAAGAGAAAGTAAAATGAGGTTAAAGAGAAAGCTAATTAGAATTTGGAGGTTTACTGGGTTAATGTCTAGACTGAGTAGGTCTAGCTTTGACGATTTACATACCTTATAGCTTAGCCTTAAGATTGACTTGCACTTAAAAAGCTGGATGAATGAACCTCTGTCTCAGAGTGCTACAGACCCACACATAATGCCACAACATTACACAGGGAAGAAGAAAAAAAATGCAGAACTTTTGTAAATCCTTTGTGCTAAGATTGTACTCAATTAAAATAAGGAAAGAACCTATAGAAAAGGAACAAACACTTCGAAGAATTGACTACCTATAGAAAAGTAACAAACACTTCGAAGAATCGACTACCTATAGAATAGTCTCTCAGAAAGAACTTGTTTGCTTACCTGGTAACCACATAGCCCAGATACATGCTCCAGTGTACTTGTTGAATTGGTACACCCTGGATGAAATTTTACAACGATTATAAATTGATTTGGACTGAAACGGTCTCCGTTAGGATGCAGATTCCCCTGGTATAAACAATTAGATGGTCTCTTCTAAATGTTTAAATCCGACCATTAGGTGGGTAGGGGTATGGGTTAAGTAGGTAATGAGTATTAAGGAGAGCATTTGTGATGAGCACTGAGTGTTGTATGTAATCGTTGATCACTAAATTCAACACCTGAAATTAATATTACACTGTATGTTAACTGGAATTTAAAGAAAAAACCTGTGGTGGGGGGAGGGGAAAAATCAGATCACAAAGAAGAAGAAGGGGAAGAAGAAGAAGAAGAAGAGGAGGAAGAAGAAGAAGGAGGAGAAGAGGAAAAAGAAGGAGAAGAAATAATCATGAATCATGATACAACTGTAGCAGGAAGAGCCAGTCCTTTTGGACATTGAAGAGCTTTGTTGGGTAGGGCAGGTGGAAGAAATAAAAAGATGAGAGGGACTTAGCAAGCCATGTGGTGATGGAGGTTTGAGAACTGTTTGATGTGAGAGAAATCATATGACAAATATAGAATAACACCCACTGACAACACTAAGCCTGTCAATGTGCTATGTCTGCTACTTCCTGATGTGCTATTTCATTTAGGAAGTTCACTTGCAAGCAATAAGAAGTCCAGCTCAAACCATCATAGACTATCAACAGGGCTATGAGGGAAAACCAGCACATGCTCCAGGTTACCTTTGCTATCCCAGCTTCAGAGATGCCATAGAATAACAAGTAAAGTATAGGAATTGAAAAAATAATACAAAATTTGTGAAAAGCCACCAAGAAAGTGATGTTGAATGTAACAATGTGTATATAGGAATTGGGATGGGTAAAATCTGGAGAAAGGGACAACATAGAAAGGTAATATGAAGTATTAAGGAATCAAATTAATCAAGAATATTAATACTTGGGGTGCCTGGGTGGCTCAGTGGGTTAAAGCCTCTGCCTTAGGCTCAGGTCATGATCCTAGAGTCCTGGAAATGAGCCCCACATTGGGCTCTCTGCTCAGCAGGGAGCCTGCTTCCTCCTCTCTCTCTGCCTGCCTCTCTGCCTACTTGTGATCTCTGTCAAATAAACAAATAAAAAATCCTTAAAAAAAGAATATTAATACTTGATGGGCAAAAGTTTAATCTCTAGCATATTAGATAAATATTTTTGGAATAATTGGGCAGATATAACATATTTCAAGAATGGAAAAACTTAACTTGCAAAACACACATCTCCCAAATTGATCTACAAATTCAGTGCTATACTAATCAAACTAGAGTTAAGATATTTGGGGCATTCAACAAATTCTAAAATTCAGATAAAAGAATGTAGCTTTTAGTAGCAAAATCTGGACATAAAGAAAATTTAAAAGGGGTGATTGATTCTGCCAGATAGTAAGGCATACAACAAAAATATATTAAGAAGAGTATGGGACTACTATAGGAACAAATAGATTCATGACTCACAATAGATAACTATAGAACCTACGTGTACATATGATATATGATAAAGGAGGCACCAGAAAGCAGTGGAGAAAGGAGTCTAATAAGGGTGTCAGAAGGATTGGCTTCCTAAAGCTGGGTGTCTATATGCTATATTCAAAGGTACACTCAAGGGGGATTAATGACCCATTGTGAAAGACAAAAGAGATAAAGATGTAAATATTGAACAACTTTATAAACTTGGGGTGGGAAAACTTCCTAAACAAGACCCCACAAACTGTCAATAATTAATCAAAACATTGGTAGATTTGATTTAATCAAAAGTAATAATGTTTATTCCTCAAAGGACAGACCAAATTAATAGCAGAATAGCAGAAAATATTTATAATATCTTATAACTGAAAAATAAAAGCATATGGTATGTACAAAACACAGAGTAAAGCAAGAAAGAATTGGGAAACTGAGTAGAAAAATATACACGGAATTTGGGCAAATCAAAGAAAAGGGAGCCAAATAGTCTAATTAGTACTTGAAGAGGCGGCAGAAAATAATAACTGAATAAATGCAAACCAAAATAATAATGTGACAATATACATAGGACTGACAATAATTTTTAGGGTAAGTAATACAAAATATTGACTAGAATGTGGGGAGAATGTCTATTAACATTTGGTGGAAGTATAAATTGTTTAAGTCATTCAGAAAAGCAAGCTGGCAGTATTTAGCTAAATGTAAGATGTGTATGTTCTCTAACTTAAAGAGTTTACTCTTGGGTATACAATGAGAAACATTTACATAGTTCCAAAAGAGTTCATGAATAAGTTTGTTTACTATAGTAACAGTAATATTTTGCCTCAAATCACTATTGCCACAAACACAGCATGAGGGTAAAATGCAGAGATACCTGTATTCACTAAAGCAGTTTGAACCAACTAGATGTATAGACAATGTCATAAATAGATCTTGAGGGCACTTTACTGAGTATAAGGGAAAGAAATAGAACACAATTTATAGAAAAATACCATTAATGTAAGTTAAGAACACATACACACAGAAAAATGTAATTTTAGAAGGATGCATGCATTAAGTAGACACATAGCAAAGATTTTTGGAGTGGAAGCTTACAGTAGGGTGGGGAAAGAGAATGACAGAGGAAAAACATCATACATAACATAGGGTCTTGCATAGATGGGTGATGAAAATGTGCTATGAACTGGGGAGTATTTTTAACTCAGTTGTTTAAATTTGACATCACTAAAAGGAAGAGGAGGTGGAGAGGGATTCATTATCACTTGACTGATCTGGTGGCTCAAATATGTGAGTAGGACACACACTTTATTTCTTATTTCTGATTTTTTTTTTTTTTTTGTATTGTCTTCTTTCTTGGCAAGTTTCTCTTTCTGTGATCCCATGCTGCCTACCAGGAGCACTTGGGATGCATGTTTCTTCTTTATATTCAGCAAGGAAGAGTATTTTTTTTTTTTTACCTCTGAACCATCAGAGAAAGTCCTGGTCCTCCATATGGTTGGGTAGGTCTTGAAGGAACCTTCATTCTTCCTTAGAGACTGATGTCCAACTTCCTGCCCCCATATGGATGGAGATTGATTCTCCTCCAAGTCCCTCATTATGAAGGACTAAATCTGTTTTATTTATCCAGTGCATAATTCTGTTTCAGCTTGTTCTTGTTGCTCCAACTTTGACATCACTCTTACTTTTGTGGAACATTTGGAAGTCAATTTTGAGATTTCTAGTTTTTGTTGTTTTGCATATGAACATTTCATTCAGAGTTCCTTTGTGTTTGTATGGGCATGGTTTCTTATACCTGTATTAATGTATTATAATTAATTAATTTCATCCTTTTGTTGGGAAATTTATACTGGATTTCAAAGCCAGCCTACAAACAAAATTTGGAATATGAGTTGGTAATGAATTGAGAGCTAAAGGTATATTAAAAATTCAACAACAACAACAAAAATCCAACAACATTGTTGAATAACTTGTGAACAATCAAGAACAAAATGCTATAATTTCAAAAAGATTTTTAAAATTCTAAAAAACCAACTTAGAAAATAATTATAAATAATTGCAAAGTAATTACTGTTTTGGATGAAAAGTTAAACTTTCCAGGAAAATTGGCTCACATTATAACATAGAAGAAGATGCCTATGTATGTGACCTTTCTGTATTTGACAGGACTGTTTACTTCTTTTGAGTGATTCTTAAGCCAAACCTGTAAAAACCACTGAAAGAGTTTGAGTTGCTAATATGGCCAAATATATATATATATATTCTAGGATTAATATCTGCATTTTGTACATGATAGAACTTCAGTGACACAGTCAAGGCATAGAGTCCAGTCTACTTTGACCATCCAGGCATGCATTAGCCAATTTTTTGTTATTATCTACTAAATAATATCTACAAAATTGCTTCTACTCCCTACATTATTATAGTTCAGTAGAACTATATTACAGTTCTCAGTAGACCAAATGGGATTGGAAATACGAGTGCTCACACATGACTGTTGCAATCACTACTTAAAATCATATTTTAACAGAGAAAGTTATTAAGGTATATATAGACAGGAAAGAACATTTAATTCACAAGCCAGTATCCTAGAATGGTAAGGAATTTCAGATTTAAGGATGACTCTTGCTCAGTACATCATTTGCTTATTCATTTCCTCATTGTACTGAATGATGAGATTCATCACTTTGTAGCCTCTACATTATTTCATAAGGTCGATGGAAAAATAGTATTCTGGCTTAAATCTATTACTCTGAACAATACAAAATTCACATACAATTCCTCAGGAAACACACATACACAGCTGCTTTGGGTGAAATTATTTAAGAAACTCTTTGCAAGAATACTTCTGGTTTATATGTTTTAGTAGTTTTAAAAATTATTGTGATACTATTCACTCATAATTCCTAATATCTCTTGCTATTTTACCCTCAATTAAATTTTAACATTTCTTTTTATATTTGTTCTTCCTGATAGAGAGGATATTGGCTTTTAACAAACAGAGCACTTGATATTATTAAATGACTAATGTGTATATTTCAGTGAAACTCTTCATATCTCCAGAGAAACTAGGAAGAAAAAAATTCATCATGGTATCAGAAAAATCACAAAGAGAAGGGCAAAATTTGTCTAATTCTTAATAAATGATTAAAATATTTATTAAATAGCAGGCATATAATCCAAAGAGTTATTACAGTTTTTGAGACTCTTAATTTGCTCTCAAAAAGAATAAAGGGTTTTATTCTAGGAAAAATCTGGCACAATTCATCCCATTTTCCATTTGTTCATACAGTATAGAATCATTCAAAAGTACACTTTAAGTTATTGTTTGATTTTTTTTTTCTTAAGTAAGCTCCACACCCAGCGTGCATCCCAGTATGGGGCCAAACTCACAATCATGACATCAAGACCTGATCTGAGATCAAGAGTCAGACGCTCAACTCACTGAGCCACTCAGGTGCCCCTGTTTGGAATTTATTTACTTGTCTCCCACAGTATGGTGTTCTAACTAGCTAAAATAGAACTGGTCTTCGTGTCTACTTTCAAACAGATAAGAGCAAAGGTAATGATATAGAATCAAACAGTCAATCTCAAAACCAAGGCATTTGGTTATTTTGTATATGCCAAGTAAATTGAAAATGGGACTCTTAGGGGCGCCTGGGTGGCTCAGTAGGTTAAAGCCTCTGCCTTCAGCTCAGGTCATGATCCCAGGGTCCTGGGATCGAGCCCCACATCAGGCTCTCTGCTCAGTGGGGAGCCTGCTTTCTCCTCTCTCTCTGCCTACTTGTGATCTCTGCCAAATAAATAAAATCTTTAAAAAAAAAGAAAAGAAAATGGGACTCTTAGATTTTAGGAAGTGCGGTTCATCACAATGGGAACAAAAATGGAAAATGACATTATTCTGCAGACTGAGGAGTCCCATTAAACCCCATTATTTGATCTTACATAGATTTATAGCATAGTAAATTGCCTTAGGACAGGAGTATAAAATCCAGGGTTAATGAAGGGCCTTCAGGGAGTGTTAATAAATTTCTAAAATATTATGGGAAATTATGTTTTGTTTTATTTTTTTTTAAGAAAAACATTCAAAGCTTTCATTTTTCATATTTCATAAAATATGAAATATTTGCTCATCGGATACTCTAAGGTGTATATAGCTGGAAAAATCAAGAACCACTGTCTTAGGAAAGAATTACTATGTATTTCCTAAGGGAAAACGAAGGTTATTAAGTTTGTTTTTTCTTCTCTGTGACTAATGCAAATAATCCTATTGAGCCATTCTCAGGGGGCTTGATTATTTCTTCTTAGTTTAAAAACTTCTGTCTCTTTGCCATTTCAGCCTCACTATTGCTACACTTACTCAGAGAAACTCCAGCCCAAGTGATTGCTACTTTTGTCACTCTAATGATACTTTATCTAGGAATATCTTGGAACGCTATAGAGAAACAAAGACAAATTTAGCAGGGTTTTGTTTTGTTCTTTGAGCAGCAGAAATCTGTACTGTAAAGGTTAGTGCTTTCAATCTATAACTATAATCTAAGATTTGTCAGGAATGATATTGTGTTTGTTTTGTTTTTTAATTATTTTTTATATTAAAAATAATTTTTTTAGATTTTAAAATTGTTTTGGAGTTACAGAAAAGTAGTGACAATATAAAAACTTTCCATATAGCCTGCATGTATTAGTAACAACTTAAATTAGTTTAGCAATAACCTGTATATAGTATAATATACTTGTCACAAATAATTAACCAATATTAATACACTATTATTTACTAAAACCAATACTTTAGTCAGACATCCTTAGTTTTTATCTAATGCTTTTTTTCTATTCCAGGATCCCATCCAGGAAACCACATTACCTTTAATTGTTATGTTTCCTTAGACTCCTCTTTGCTATGACAGTTTCCCATAATTTCTTTGTTTCACCTGACCTTTTACGGTTTTGAAGTTTCCTGACCAAGTATTTTGTATAACATCCCTCAGTTGAGGCTTGTTTGATGTTTTTCTCATGATTAGATTGGTATTATGGGTTTTAGGGAAGAAAACCACAGAGGTAAAGTACCATTCTCATTATACCATATCAAAGCTACATACTGTTGAAATTGATTTATTATTATTTATGTTAATATTGATGAACAGGCTACAATAGTGTTTGTCAGTTTTCTCCACCGTAACTTTTTTTACCTTATTTTATTACTGTACTTTTCCGAAGGAAGTCATCATGTACAGCCCACACTTCAGGAGTATAGAGTTAGGCTCCTCCTCTTTTTGGGCAGAATATCTGTGTCAGTTACTTGTACATTCTTGCATGGGAATCTGATGATATTGAGGAATGTACCCTCCATCCCTACACACTGAAGAGTTTTGACCAAGAAAGGGTGCTGTTCTTTGTCAAAAGCTTAGCATCTATTGAGAGTATCATATGGTTCTTGCTCTTTCTATTCTTAATGTCCTGTATCACATTGATTGATTTGCAGATGTTGAAACAACCTTCCAGCCCTTGAATAAATCCCACTTGGTCGTGGTGAATAATCCTTTTAATGTACTGTTGGATCCTATTGGCTAGTATTTTTGTGAGAATTTTTGCATCTGTGTTCATCAAGGATATTGGTCTGTAATACTCTTTTTTGATGGGGTCTTTGTCTGGTTTTGGGATCAAGGTGATGCTGGCCTCATAAAATGAGTTTGGAAGTTTTCCTTCCATTTCTATTTTTTGGAACAGTTTCAGGAGAATAGGTTTTAATTTTTCTTTAAATGTTTGGTAGAATTCCCCTGGGAAGCTATCTGCCCTGGGCTCTTGTTTGTTGGGAGATTTTTGGTGACTGTTTCAATCTCCTTACTGGTTATGGGTCTGTTCGGGCTTTTTGTTTCTTCCTGTTGCAGTTTTGGTAGCTTATATGTCTTTAGAAATGCATCCATTTCTTCTGGATTGTCAAATTTGCTGGTGTATAGTTGCTCTTAATGTTTCTTATAATTGTTTGTATTTCTTTGGTGTTGGTTGTGGTCTGTCCTCTTACATCCCTGATTTATTAATGTGGGTCCTTTCTCTTTTCTTTTTGATAAGTCTGGCCAGGGGCTTATCAATCTTATTAATTCTTTCAAAGAATGAGCTCCTAGTTTTGTTGATTTGTTCTACTATTATTTTGGTTTCTATTTCCTTGATTTCTGCTCTGATCTTTGACTTCTCTTCTCCTGCTGGCTTTTAGGCTTTCTTTGATGTTCTTTCTTCAGCTCTTTTAGCTATAAGGTTAGGTTGTGTACTTGAGACCTTTCTTGTTTCTTGAGAAAGGCTTGTATTGTTATATACTTTCAGGACAGCCTTTGCTGTGTCACACAGATTTTGAACTGTTGTGTTTTCATTTTCATTTGTTTCCATGAATTTTTTCAATTCTTCTTTAATTTCCTGGTTGACCCAGTCATTCTTTAGTACGATGCTCTTTAGCCTCCATATTTGGATTCTTTCCAACATTCCTGTTGTGACTGAGTTCTAGCTTCAGAGCATTGTGGTCTGAAAATATGCAGGGAATGATCCCAGTCTTTTGGTACTGGTTGAGACCTGATTTGTACCCCAGGATGTGATCTATTCTGGAGAATGTTCCATGTACACTAGAGAAGAATGTGTATTCTGTTGCTTTGGGATGAATTGTTCTGAATATATCTGTGATGTTCATCTGGTCTAGTGTGTCATTTAAGGACTTTATTTCCTTGTTAATCTTTTGCTTGGATGATCTGGCCATTTCAGTGAGGGGGCTGTTAAAGTCCCCTACTATTATTGTATTATGGTTGATGTGTTTCTTTGATTTTGTTATTAATTGGTTTATGTCATTGGCTGCTCCCACATTAGGGGCATAGATGTTTAAAATGGTTAGCTGTTCTTGTTGGACAGACCCTTTGGGTATGATATAGTGTCCCTCTTCATCTTTTAGTATAGTCTTTAGTTTAAAATCTAATTTATCTGATATAAGAATTGCCACCCCAGCTTTCTTTTGATGTCCATTGGCATGGTAAATTGTTTTCCATCCCCTCACTTTAAATCTGGAGGTGTCTTTGGGTCTAAAATGAGTTTCCTGTAGACAGCATATTGATGTATTTTTGTTGTTGTTGTTGTTTTGTTTGTTTGTTTGTTTTATCCATTCTGATACCCTGTCTCTTTTGACTGGGCATTTAGCCCATTTACATTCAGGATAACTTTTGAAAGATGTGAATTTAGTGCTATTGTATTGGCTGTAAGGTGACTGTTACTGTATATTGTCTCTGTTCCTTTCTGGTCTGTTACTTCACGGCTCTCTCTTTGCTTAGAGGACCCCTTTCAATATTTCCTGTTTGGTGGCCGGTTTGGTGTTCACAAATTCTATTAGTTTTTGCTTGTCCTGGAAGCTTTTTATCTCCCCTTCTATTTTCAATGATAGCTTAGTTGGATATAGTATCCTTGGTTGCATGTTTTTCTCATTTAGTGCTCTGAATATATCATGCCAGTTCTTTCTGGCCTGCCAGGTCTCTGAGGATAAGTCTGCTGCCAATCTAATATTTTTACCATTGTGTGTTACAGACTTCTTGTCCTGGGCTGCTTTCAGGATTTTCTCTTTGTCACTAAGACTAGTAAGTTTTACTATTAGATGATGGGGTGTGGACCTCTTTTAATTGATTTTGAGGGTTTCTCTGTGCCTCTTGGATTATGATGCTTGTTCCCTTTGCCATATTAGGGAAAGTCTCTACAGTAATTCACTCCAATATACCTTCTGCACCCCCCTTCTTCTTCTGGAATCCCAATTATTCTAATAATTGCTTTGTCTTATGGTATCACTTAGCTCTCAAATTTTCCTCTCGTGGTCCAGTAGCTGTGTCTCTTTTGCTCAGCTTCTTTATTCTCTGTCAGTTGATCTTCTATATCACTAATTCTCTCTTCTGCCTCATTTATCCTAGCAGTAAGAACCTCCTATTTTTATTGTACCTCATTAATAGCATTTTTGATTTCAGCTTGGTTAGATTTTAGTTCTTTTGTTTTTCCAGAAAGGGCTTTTATTTCTCCAGGCAGATTTTCTTTAATATATTCCATGCCTTTTTTGAGCCCAGCTAGCATCTTGAGAATCATTATTCTGAACTCTAGATCTGATATATGACCAATGTCTGTATAGATTAGGTCCCTAGGCTTTGGTACTACCTCTTGTTCCTTTTTTTTTTTTTTTTTGCTAAGTTTTTCTGCCTTGTCTTTTTATCCAGATAAGAATATATGAATGAGATAATATAATACTAAAAGCGTGACAGAGACCCCAGAAAATTGTACGCTACCGAAATCAGTAGAGACCCCAAATCAGGGGGAGATGAAAGGGGGTAAAAAGAAGTTTAGGGGTGTCTGGGTGGCTCAGTGGGTTTAGCCTCTACCTTTGGCTCAGGTCATGATCTCAGGGTCCTGGGATCAAGTCCCACATTGGGCTCTCTACTCAACAGGGAGCCTGCTTCCCCCCTCTCTCTCTGCCAGCTGCTCTGCCTACTTATGATCTCTCTCTTGCTGTCTGTCAAATAAATAAAATCTTTTTTAAAAAAGGAGTTTAAAAAAAGTAAAAAAATTAAATATATATATATATATATATATATATATATATATGTATTAGACTGGTGAATAGAACAGAGCCATCCACTTGATTTTGGGTGTATTTTGGTCTCTTAGAAGAAACTACCTCCCAAATTTTTAAAGAACGAAAAACTTACATATATACAAAAATAATGGTAAAAAGGATGAAGGGATGGAATATGACCGTAAAGATGAAAATTAAAAAAAAATTCTAAGAAAAGAAATTGATAAGATAAGTTGGTTGGAAAAAGAAAGTGGAGAGAATTTGCTCAGCCTGGAGACTAGAACAAAGCCCTGTGCTAGATTTAGGGTATATTTTGATTTATTAGAAGAAATTGTATCCCAAAATTTTTTAGAAGAAAAAAACCTATGTGTATACAAAAAATAAAGTTAGATACAATGGAGGATAAAATATGATGAATAATGAAGGTTTAAAAAGATTTTTTTTTAAAGAAAGGTATTGTTAAGATAAACTAGTTAAAAAACATTAAAAGAGGAAAGAGGAAATTGCAATAATTCCAAAAAATTGGAATAAGAAAAAAATTAAATTAAAAAACTTTAATTAACTTTGCAAGAGTAAAGAATAATGGAGGGAAAGCCATGAATTCCATGCTTTGCTTTTCCCTCCTCTGGAATTCTGCTGTTCTCATTGATCAGTGAGGTTGGTTTTGGCTGGATTTCTTGCTGATATTCTGGGGTAGGGGCCTGTTGCCATGATTCTCAAATGTCTTTTCCCGAGGCAGAATTGCACTGCCCTTGCCAGGGGCCGGGCTGAGTAATCTGCTCGGGTTCACTCTTGGGAGGTTTTGTTCCCTGAACACTTTCCGTAGAGCTCTGGAGGATGGGAATGAGAATGGCAGCCTTCCAATCTCTGGTCTGGAAGAGCCGACAGCTCGGGGCCCCACTCCTGTCAGTGCAACCTGGGAGAAAAGCGCTAGTCACTCCCGTCTCCCTGATCTCTGGCCACGCTCCGAGCTCAACTGGTCTGTGACCGAGCATTTCTGTCTCTGGTACACAGCCCCATTTTGAGTCTCCAAACCCAGCAGATTCCTGCCTCCAGAATAGGAAGGTGGGTCTCCCCAGATCTGCCACTTGTGGTGTCCCTGTTCAAAGAGCAGTCCCCCAACTGTACCACAGATCATAGTTTAAGGTAATCTCGAGCTGAGACCTCACTCCTCAGCTCTGTGTCTATAGCCAGCTTCTCTGCTCTGATACTTGTGAGCTCTGCTACACTCAGACACCGACCCTGCGGGACCTGAGACCACACTGTCCCCACAGGGGCTCCACCCCCACTTAGCCTCTGGAGCAATGTCCCTCAGTTGAGCAGACTTTTAAAAGTTTGAATTTTGTGCTATGTAGCTCCACTACTTGCCGAGAGCTGGCCCCTCCCCCTGCAGTCTGTCTTCCCGTCACTTTGGATTCACTTCTCCGCATGTCCTACCTTTCAGAAAGTGGTTAAATTTCTGTTTCTAGAATTGCTGCTCTTCTTCTCTTCGATCTCTTGTTGGGTTTGTAGATATTTGGAATGGTTTGATAACTGTCTAGCTGAACTTCTACAACATGATGTCATCTCAGTCTGCTACTCCTCTACCATTATGACTCCTCCATTGGTAACTATTTTAGTTAGCTATGGTGTCCCTTTGACTTAGCTCTTCATTATTGTGTATTATTTTTTAGCATTTCCTCTTTTTAAAAAATATATACTGTCTCGTGCTCCCCCCCCTTTTTTTTTTGAAATATAGATCTGAGTTTCTCATCTATATCATTTTCTTTTTCCCAGAAGACCTTCTTTGAATATCTCTAGCGGGAAAGCTCTGCTAGCAATGAACTCACTCAGGTTTTGTCTGAGAAAGTTTTCAGTTCTCCACTTTTGGAAAATATTTATTTATTTATTATTATTTTAGAGAGAGGGAGTGAGAGAGAAAATCTCAAGCCAATTCCCTTCTGAGCATGGATATCAGTATACAGCTCAGTCTCACGACCCTGAGATCATATCTGAGCCAAAATCAAGAATCAGACATTTAACTGACTGAGCCATGCAGGCACCCATCTTCTTCATTTTTTAAGTGTAATTTCAGTGAATATTGAATTCTAGGTTGATGATTGTTTTTCTGTCTTTCAACACCTTAAATACTTCATTCTGCTTTCTTTTTAATTGTGTGGTTTCTGAAGAGAAGTCTGCTGTAATTCTTATCCTTGTTCTTCTGGAGTAAGTTTTTTTATTTTTATTTTTTTTTAAGATTTTATTTATTTGTCAGAGAGAGAGAGGGAGAGAGAGCAAGCACAGGCAGACAGAATGGCAGGCAGAGACAGAGGGAGAAGCAAGCTCCCCACCGAGCAATGAGCCCGATGTGGGACTCTATCCCAGGATGCTGGGATCATGACCTGAGCCGAAGGCAGCTGCTTAACCAACTGAGCCACCCAGGCGTCACCTGGGGTAAGTTTTTTATTTTAATGTTTTTCCCCCCTCTGACTTCTTTCAGGATTGTCTCTTTGTCTTTGTATTTATTTAATTTGAATATGATGTTCCTAGATACAGTTTTTGTTTTGTTGTATTTTTTGTTTATTTTGTTTTTGCTGCTGTTGTTGTTATTTATCCTGCTTAGTGTTCTCTAAATTTCTTAGATTTCTGATTTGGTATCATTAATTTTAGAATGTGTTTGGCCATTAAAAAAAAATTCTGCTCTATTTGCTTTTCTCCTGATGCTACTCCAATTACTAATATCTCACATATTTTGAAATTGTCCCATAGTTTTTGAATGTTCTGTTCTGTTTTATTTATTCATTTTTCTCTATGCATTTCAGTTTGGTAAATTCCTATCAACCTATCTTTGGTCTCAATATGTTTTTCCTCCATTGTGTCCAATTACTGATGAGCCCATAAAAATCATTCTTTGAAACCTGTGTTACTATGCTTTTTAAATTTCTAGTATTTCCTTTCAATTCTTTCCTAGTTTACATCTCTCTGCTTACATTATCCATCTCTTGCATATTTTGTAATTCTCCATTAGATTCCTTAATAATCATAGTTATTTCAAATTCTCTGATAATTTCAACATCTGTAAAATACCTGAGTCATTTTAATGCTTGTTCTACAGATTGTACTTTTTGCCCTTTTGTATGCTTTGTAATTTGCTTGTGTGGAAAGTTGGACATGATATATCATGTGGTAAGAACTAAGGAAGATAGGCTTTTTAGTGTAAGATTTTATGTTCATATGGCTGAGAGTTGTACTGTTTGTAATGTTTTCCATAGCTGTCAAAAGCTTGAAATTTCTCTACTATCCTTGTTTTCTATCCCCTTTTAACTTTGAGCTTCCCTGAGTTCTCTCCCTAAGACATAATTGTCATCATGGAGCTCTTTCAACTGTAACCCCCTGCATTATACTGGAGACCTGTTGGTATCATAGTAACCTGTGGGGCAAGAGAAGAATGCTGTAATACTGTAATTAAATAGTTTTTTGTTTTGTTTTGTTTTTGTTTTTTTAACTTGGCTTATGTTCCTGGCCTGAGACCTTCAAAATATTTCTTAGTTTTCCCTTCTCCCCATTCTTGTTAGGTAAAACAGGAAGGTAAGTGGGATAAAGCTCCAGTAAAGGTTTATTTTGCTGGAGGATAGTAGGCTTCCGTTACAGAAAATGCATGTGTATATTTTATGATTACTCTTTTTCTGCCCCAGCCAGAGTCATGAGGGGATCTTTCTCAGCTCTTTCCTGTAAGAACCTGGTAGAGTTTCCAAAGGTAACATCGCAGAGAATTTGGGGGCCCCATTTAGATAGCAATCACCTTGAGTTTCTCACTATAATGCCATTTCACTCAGCCTCCAGCAGTTCATCAGAATTACCATCTAAGTGTTCCTACCAGTTATGGCTCTGGTGGCTTCTGCTCCAGATAAACAGATCTTAGTTGCAGCAGTATTCACCAGTCTTTCCAGATTTTAGAGTGGCAGTTTGCCTTGAAACCTCAGTTCTCCGATGGGTCCATGAAAAATAATTGAATTTCAGTTTGTTTAGCTTTTACTTATTTTAAGGATAGGAATTGTGACCTCTAACCTGATTACATATTGGAGCTTAAAACAGAAGTCCCAGGTATCATATTGTGGTTGTCTGATTATGTTTGGGAAACACTTGTTAAGCAAGTTAAAATATTTTTTTATTATAAAATTTCTTCAAGACTTGAAAGAAATTTTATTTAAATTATTTAAACAAAAAACCAGTTCACCCATTTCTCTTAACCTCTGCCTCTTGCAACCACCAATCTGTTCTTCATTATCTGTGAGTTGTTTTTTAGATTCCAGAGATCAGAGATCATACAGTGTTGGTCTTTCTCTGTCTTATTACACGTATCATAATGTCCTTAAAGTTGATCCATATTATCAAAATGGCAAGATTTTATTCTCTTTTATGACTGAATAATATTTTATATCTCTGTATCTATATTTATCTTGGCTATTATAAGTAACACTGCAGTGAATATGGGGGTGAATATTTGTTTTCAAATCAGTGTTTTTGTTTTCTTTGGAAAACACCCAAAAGTGGAATAGCTGAATTATATGGTTGCATTTTTAATTTTTTGAGGAGACTCCTTACTGTTTTCCATATGTTCTGTACCAATTTACATTCCCACCAACAGTGCACAAGGATTTCCTTTTCTCCATATCCTCACCAACATTTGTTGTGTCTTGTCTTTTTGATGATAGTCATTCTAACAGGTGTGAGGTGATGGCTTATCGCAGCTTTGGTTTGCATTTCCCTGATGATTAGTGATATCAAATATCTTTTCCTGTACCTGGTGTTCACCTATATATCTTCTTTGGAAAAAAATGTCTGTTCATATCCTCTGCCCATTTTTTAATTGGATTATTTGGGGTTTTTTTTGTTACAGAGTTGTATGAGTTTGTGTATTTTGTATATTAGCCTCTCATCAAGTATATGATTTGCAACTACTTTCTTTGATTCAAGCAGGTTGCCTTTTCATTTTGCCGATGGTTTACTTTGCTATGCAGAAGCTTTTTAGTTTGATGTAGACCACTTGCTTATTTTTGCTTTTGTTTCTTTTGATTTTGGTATCAGATTCAAAAGAGTCATTGCCAAGACCAATGTCAAGGAGCTTTTCACCTATGTTTTTTTCTAGGATTTTTATGATTTCATGTCTTCATTCAAGTGTTAAATCCATTTTGAGTTAACTTTTGTGTATGATGTAAGATAATTGCATTCTTCTGCATATTGCTGTCCAATTTTCCCAACACCATTTATAGAAGAGACTCTCCCTTACCCATTGTATATTCTTGGCTCCTTTGCCACTGTTATTGACCATGTATGTGCATGAGTTTATTTCTGGGCTCTCTATTTTGTTTCATTGATCTGCCTGTTTGTTTTTATGGCAATACTAAATTGTTTTAACTACTATAGCTTTATAATATAGTTTGAGATCAGGGACTATGATGCCTCCAGCTTTGTTCTTTCTCAAGTTTACTTTGGCATTACAGAATCTTTTATAATATCATGGAAGTTTTAGGATTATGTGTTTTATTACTGTGAAGAATGCCATTGGAATTGATAGGCATTACACTTGAATATGTAGATTTCTTTGTGTAATATGGACATTTTAATAATACCAATTCTTCTAATCCATGAGTGGAATACCTTTCCATTTATTGGAGTCTTCTTCAGTTTCTTTCATTAATGTGTTTAGTTTTCAGGATATAGGTCTTTCACCTCTTTGGTTAAATTTACTTATAGTTATTTTATTCTTTTTGGTGCAATTTTAATGCAATTTTGATGCAATTTACTTATAGTTATTTTATTCTTTTTGATGCAATTTTAAATGAGATTTTTGTTCTTGAACTTTCTGATAGTTCATTATTAGTATAAAGAAATGAAACAACTTTTTGTATGTTGATTTTATATCCTGCAACTTTACTGAATTTGTTTATTAATTCTAACAGTTTTTTGATGGAATCATTATTGTTTCTTCCTATATCATATCATGACATCTGAAAAAGTGACTGATTTACTTCTTCCTTTCTAATATGTATGCCTTTCATTTATTTTTCTTGCCTAATTTCTCTGGCTGGGTCTTCCAAAGCTATGCTGAAAAAAAGTGGAGAAAGTAGACATCCTTGTCTTGTTCCTGATCATAAGTAAAGTTTTGCAGTTTTTCACCATTGATTATGATGTAATCTATGGACTTGTCATATGTGGCCTTTATTATGTTGAATTATGTTCCCTCTGTATCAAGTTTGTGAAAAGTTTTCATCATAAATCATTCAGACTTTGTTATTTTTATGTGTAAATCACCATTGTATCCAAATTCCAGTAATATTCTAGCATTACCTCATTATTGTGATCACAAGAATATAAACACTGTAGCATTCTCTTATTTATGTCATGTTTCTTTATATAAATTTTTTGATTGAGACAAATTATTTTAAATATAACAATTTAGACATTTATTATGCAAATACAATATTTAGAATATTTCTAAGTATATTTACCCATGCGATTTTACCTTTACAAACTTTCTAAACATTTATGACTATATATATATAGTTTCATCAAATATATTTCCAACCTCTAGTGTAACAGATTTCTCTTCTGATTAATTCTTCACATTTCTTCCAATGTATGCATAGCCCAGTACTTTAAAAGACTCAATCAGATTTCCAGACTACAGAAAGAAAAAAAAAAATCTTTCTAAATCCCACTTTAAAAGTAGACATCTGAAATCTTACCCTCTCTAGCGGCACAAAATGAATGAGTATGCTATTTGTAAAATAATTGAAGTTCTTTTAAATGCATATAATACCAGATAATGTGAAACATTGTTATTGTGTTACATGAAATCTCATCACCTATAAAAATTTAGGATGCCAAGAAACCCAATATAAGGGTGAATGAAAAAGCATGGCTACCCACAAGTATGTCATACATTATGTATTTTATGCTCTGCATAAGAAACATCTGGAATGAATAAACTAGAATGGGCCACTGAATTAAGGTGTAAGAAGGAATTCAAGAGGAAATAGTTTCTATATAAAATATAAGGTGAGGAAAACAGAAACAAAAGCCAAGAAAGGACTAATTCTTCAGCCAAGATCTATGAGTCTTGCCAAGTGTGGAGGGTAAAAGACTGAAGTAGGCATATATCACCCAAACTTATTTCCTTAAACCCCTTCTCACCAACACAAATTAAAAGACCTACACATTTCATGTTGGCAGAAGCAAAGTTACCTAATCCATTTGTACACATTACTAACTGTTCCAAATTCACATTTCCATGTGAAACTACAGAATATGAACAGTATGTGTGTTTAGATTATATTACACCTGGCTTTTTGAAATTTCAGCTCTTCCTACAAGTATAATCCACTGGTTGATTTTTTGGTTACTCTGTTTCTACAAATGGTCTAAAGGAGTATGCCTCCAATATGTGAGGAAAAAGCAAAGAAGACTTAGGAAATTGATCGAATTTGTCATATGTGTGGCCCATATGTGGCCTACATGTGGTAGACAACTGTACTATATTTCTTAGCCTAGAAAGTTCTACTCCAATTCCTCCCCACACCGCATATGATTGCCTTCATTATCCTAGAGGATAAGGCAGTGTGAGCCAGTCCCAGGGCATTTTAGGCCACACATAGTCATCATGGAATTATGAAACTATAAAAACCTCAGGAGACTGAATCCAGAACATTATTATTTGGTAAAAGAAAGTAACAGGATGTCATGGCTTTTGCAAAAGTTGTGTGAGGGTGTAGAGAGGTATAGGCTGCTGATATGGATTCAAAGAGGAATCAACCTGCCAAAAAACTACCCTGGTTTCTATCTTCAGTAGAAAAAAAAGGAATAGAAATCATAGGTCAGAGAAAGACAAAAAGAAAAGATGAGTACCTGGTATCATGATGTTGGTAACTTATTTTTTAAATTCTTTAACATAAAATGGGGGATATGAAGGTATGCATTAATGGTTTTCACCTCACTTTAGTACTGTCCAACATTTGTTCATTCCAATATAAAGAAAAAAAAAATCCGCAGTCCATGGGTGGTCAGCCAGCATTACAGCAGAAAAGCTCCACTTGAGAAGCCTTTATAATATGAGCTTCCTCTGTCCTTTCATGTAAGAAAATAAAGATAAGTGGCTAATTTAATTAGCATAATTAATGTCAGAAATGGATTTTCATTGGTGAAGCTAGTGGCTTGTTAATCATCATAATGGATGGTAGAAATGAGTTCTCAATTATGAAGTAAGCAGAGTTCAAAATATGTATATTGGTTAAATATTATGGAAACACACTTAACACCTGAATTAAATGAGGAATTAGAATCTATGAAATTTGTCACCTATACCCTTGGGATATGGCATTACCTGCTATAACAAGATACCACACACTGGATGGCTTAAGCAACAGACATTCCTTGCAGTTCTAGAAGCCAAGAAGTCCAAGGTGCTAATCGATTCAGTTCTTGATGAGGGCTGTCTTTCCAGCTTATAGACAGCTGCCTTCTGGCTGTGTCCTCACATGGCCTTTTCTCAGTGGTTGTGCATGGAGAGTGTGCTCTGTATTCCCTCTTCTTGTAAGACACTAACCACATCTTGAGGGCCCCACCCTCATCTAATCTAAACCTAATTACCTCCCGAAGGTCCTATCTTCAAAGAGCATCTCTTTGGGGATTAGGACTTCAACATATGAATTTGTGGGGAGGGCCACAAACCTTGAGCCCAAAACAGAATATCTCCTAAGGCTAGATCTCCTAAGGCTGAATTTGAGTTTGATCTTTCAGTGACAGAGTTCTTTTCTGTTTAAGGCTAATTTGTAAAGGTAACAAAATGGGCCTCTGAGATACTGTTAGGTTTGTTTCTAGTGACTTACTTCTGTGTGAGGTATTGTTTTAAAAAGACAGTGAGCTGGGTCACTACCAGACTTCAACAACATTGAAACTCTTTTGTCTGCCTGCTAACACATGTTTAATTACTATATGTCTATGTGAATATAGAATTTGGTCTGAGACTTACTTTAACAACTGGTAATAAAGTTATAAAGGAGCAGCAAACATTCATGCACGTCAAAAGTTTTAGCTTTTTCTACAAAAGGAACCTTTGAGCTGCATAGAACCAGTGGCTCACATGGGAAGTTTGCAGTCATATGCTACAGAGGCATGAATCTCTCCTATTCTAGTGTCTCAGTGCCCTGTGTGGTGTTAGAGACATGCTATTTAGTAAGACTGTGTTCCTTGAGACAGTTACCCTGATGGCTTAACAGTATGGTAAGTTTTAAGTAACTACCATGTTGCTCTCTCTGTTTTATTGAGGAATAAACTGAAAGTCAGAGAGGTTAAGAAGTTTGCCCAGTTCTAACAAGTAGGGAGAGATAGAGCAAGTGGTTGATTCCAAATGTGACACTTTCTAACATGGTGTTCTCTTCTCCAAGTAACAGTCCTAAATCTGGGGACACAGGAAATAGAAAAGAAGTTCCAATAAACAACACAATCAAAAGAGAAGTTTTGTGGAAAAAAAGCACACACACACACACACATTTTGAAACCTCAGGTGCCTAAGAGTGCCTTCTGTTTCTTAGCGATCATGGTAAAATCCTCTCTTTATAAACTCTAGCTGTTGCTTGATGTTAAGTTAAATGTTTATTAAGCACTAGAGTTCATGCCATAGAGTGGGCTCAGTCATTTTCAGCTAATCTCTTTTTGTTGTTATAAAACCTTGAGTTTAAAAAACCTTTTCAGGTACTGTTAAGAAAGGCAATGTGAACAGGATGGGGCTGTCTAAAAATTATAGTCAAGATATGTTTCTTAGAGTTGTTAAGAAGCACTTGTTAGCAAATGCAGACTTAACAAGTCTTATATCTAATAGGATATATTGTACTACACAATTGAATCACTTTCAACTAGGAATCACTTGATTTTGAAATAAAAGTCACATGTTTACACATATGAACTATACACACACACACACACACACACACAGGTACAAAGCTATAGTGAGCCTGTCTGTTTAACTCCATAGAGCCCTAATTACTTGTTTGTTTTCAACCTTGTAAACAGCAAGATTCACAGTGACTTCCATGAAAGAATGATTTCACCAAGATTGGAAAACTGGCAAAACTTCCTTTCCTCCAGCTGGTACCATTTCCTTTCTTACTGGGATTCCCTGTTCACCCTCCTGAGAGAAGCACCTTCCAGAACACACTGAGAGCAAAGCATGCAGTGCTCTTGTCACAGCAGAATAAAAACTTGGCGGTACTTCCTGAGAATGCTAGAGCTGGACCAGAGAGCTTCGTGAATGCAGAGTGCTGGCAACAGAGTGGGCCACTTCAAAGAGAGAAAGCTGCATTAGTGCTTTTAAATTTGTCCTTGGGAATGCGTTCATCTGAAACAGTGATTGCAGGCAAATCAGATGAATGCTGCTTTCAGAACGAAATGAATGCTCCAAGAGGACAGCTCTGAGAGGAATAGATTTGAAGAGTCTGAAGAGTAATTTCATAGAAAACAAATTGGGGGTTCAGTTTATTTGGGAAAAAGAATCAGAATAGAAAAAGATAAAAGAAGAAAATTATTTTAAAGGCTATTTGAACATGCCACAGATTATGCATATGTAAGATGTTTTATGCATGAGTTTGATATCTGACAAGGAATTATTGATCACAGACATTTTATGTAAAGGGTGTTTTCCTAAATTGGGAATCTCTATCCAATCAACCTACACAGTTCAAATATTATTTTCATTTCAGTCATAATTTATATGCACAAAGATGATATAACTCCAACATTAAAGACAAATTAAAAATAAAAATTCAGCCAAATAAATGACAGGAATTTGGGATCTATACCTTAAACTTGAGAACAAAAAATATCCTCCAAATAACATTTCTGAGCTGGTTCTGTTTCTCATGTATTTAGGTCCCCGATGGATAGATATTTAGATACGTAGATGACTATTTCCCACATTACTGTTAAGACTCAGGCACTCAGGCTGCCAAGTGCTCTTTCATGCTGCTGCAAACTTGAAGGAAGCACATAATCAAGGATGACCTCTGGCAGAAGAGTAGGTCCGGATCGTGAATGATAATGCATTTTTCTTTTAATTTCTCTTCAAAGGAGAGGACCTGGCACTGGGTCTGGGAAGATGGGATACAGTAGTCCCTCTTTATGTGCAGGGGATATGTTCCAAGACCTTCCAGAAGATACCTGAAACTGCATGTAGTCCTAACATGACATATACCATGTTTTCCTTATATATGCATATCTATGACAAAGTTTAATTTACAGATTAGACACAGTAAGAAATTAACAACAATAACTAGTAATAAAATTGGATAATTATAACAATATACTATAGTAAAATTTATATGAATATTGTCTCTCTCTAAATATCTGATAGTGCTGTACTCACCTTTTTCGATTATATGAGGTGATAAAATGCCTATGTGATAAGATGAAGTGAGACGAATGATGTAGGTCCTGTGATGTAATGTTAGGCTATTGTTACCTTCTGATGATATATCAGAAGGAGGATTATCTTCTTGTAGACCATGGCTGACCATGGCTAACTGAAACTGGCAGATAAGGGGGCAGGGATTACTGCACCCATCCATGGAAAAGTCAAATTGTTCTAGATCACAAAGCTCTAAAGAATTGTATATAAGGCTTGAAATTTAAAAGCAAACAATAAACTAATTTGGGATTTCTTAAATTTCCTCAGTGACAGTGTTATTTTACCCTAACGGTATTTGGGAGCCATAGAGAAAATAGGCCCCTGGTTTCTTCAACAAAGTGTAAATTGATATTAACACTCCTGGAACCCAAGAGAAAGGAGTTAAAACCAGTGCATAGGTTCTTGGCTTGCTTGGGTATGTCTGAAGAAAGAGCATTTCACTGGTGTCGGGGCCCCCTTGGGCAGCTTTTTACTGCTAGGGAAGTTGGTAGAAGCAGTTTATGAAGCTGTTACTTCTTGGTATGACTAGTTTGAAGTTTCATTTCACTTAATGGTGTGTAATAGGAATAGAAGTTGTAGCCAAAAGATGACTGTTTCATCCAAGATATGTACCTCCATGTTAGTTAGTGTTGCCATACTAAATTTTTTGAGGGAGATCCTTTTGAGGGCCTCCCGATTTGACAGATATTTTAGATAACCCTTAAAAATCAGCTATGCCGGGGACGCCTGGGTGGCTTAGTGGGTTAAAGCCTTTGCTTTCGGCTCGGGTCGTGATTCCAGGGTTCTGGGATCGAGCCCTGCATCGGGCTCTCTGCTCTGCAGAGAGCCTGCTTCCTCGTCTCTCTCCCTGCCAGCCTCTCTTGCCTACTTGTAATCTCTGTCTGTCAAATAAATAAATAAAATCTTAAAAAAAAATAATCAGCTCTGCCTTCCCAGTGTCCTAATCTAATGGAACAAGATAAGTAAATATAATGAAGAAGTAGATACTCTAGAAAAGTGTATATAACTAAAATGTCTTTGACTCCAATTCATATCCCTGGATACGAAAATCCAGTGGAATCCCAAATCCCCCAAAATTCTTCCTCTCCTGTTAGAGTTCATGGAGCCTTATATCTTCTCCTTGGCGATTTTTAACTTTCTCTGAATGGGTTACGGGCCATTCTGTTGTGTGGTCAGTAACATGTTTAGTTAGTATTCTTCCTTCAGCCCCTGAAACTTGTCTTCATTGACATCAGTCTAGCTTTTCACAGCTACAGGTACTTCCTCAGGCTTCCTGGATTCCCAAATGGACAGCCAGGATCCGTTTTCTTTTATTATGTGACTTTCCTCTTGGATCTTGAGGAAAGAGTCTTTAGGACCATGTCAGAGAATATTCTGTCTCATCCACTGTTAGAACCAAAAACATTGGGTCCCATGACTGGAATCATGATTCCAGTCAGGTGCCTGATGTTGCTTCACCAAAGGCACAGAGCCAGCACACTCCTGGCAGCATCCCTTTGCTGAATGTGGTAGCATCTCCTGATGCCCTCTTTGCTAAAGACCAGACCAGGATTTCACGACAGGTTTCAAAAATTCTCACTAGGAGCTCACTGCATTCTTGTTCACATAGGACATGTCAAAATAAATTGCTCTTTTAACCAGGCTACGGATGAGTAATATGTCCGTTTTGATAACTAGTAGACCCACTCCAGAATTGTAGATTGGTGTGAGGATACTAAGTCCAACTCTTTTCTTCTGTTAGCTGATGCTTTCTTAGTTTTTCTTTCCTGAACAAGGAGGAGTCTTTACAGAAACTAAGGACTAGTATTTCTATGTATTTAAGAACATGTTCTTAAGTGTCAATATTTTATAGGACATTATGTGCTTACCTTTTATGTACTTTTTTTATTCATCTATGATAATTCAAGATTCAACAAATAAAGAAAAATCTAGAAGTAAAATTTTTAAATGTCTTTTTTTTTATTTTTTTTTATTTTTATTTTTTATAAACATATATTTTTATCCCCAGGGGTACAGGTCTGTGAATCACCAGGTTTACACACTTCACAGAAGTAAAATTTTTAAATGACATTTTCAGTCTTTTAGATTCTGATATTAAATTTAATTAACTGATGCATTAGGTGGTTATTTCAAAGTGTGCAGATAATTGATGTGTAATAAGAATTAAGTGTGTGGGTTCTGATCAGCAGTAGCAGGCAGGGACTCTGAGGACACTATTACAATATCTCTACTTGAGGCTGCCTGCTGTTCCGTCTAAAATGAATATGTAATAATAAATTGTACCCAAAATGGTATATTAATTTCTTCGGGGAAAAAGATTTTTATTATTAACTGGTTCAGGACCATTTCCATGCTGTCTTTGTAATCCCATGAGGGCCAGTTTAATACAAAGGAGGCAAATGTAAGATATTGGAGTTGATTTTATTTTATTAGATCCATATACAGCTCAAGAAAATTAAGGCTGAGTTCTGAGATGTGTCACATTGTTTGAAGGATAAACTGTCAGGCTCGGTTATTACTAGAATTATCACCAAAAAATATTATTTGGGATAGAAAGATAGTAATGTACTGATACTACAGACAAAAACATATATTATTTTCATCATTCCAATTAGTATAACAGTTGTTACTACTCATACCATCAATGGACAACTGTTTCCAAAATTTTGTATTTTTTTTCTTTTTTATTTTAATAAAAATAGTACATATTTTAAATATACAACACGATGCCTTGATATACATACATATAGTGAAATGATTACTGTATTTAAGCTAATTAACATATTAGTTCTCATAGTTATCTTTTTGTGTATGTGATAAGAGCACCTCTCATCATATTCCCAGTATTCAGTATTGTCTTATTAGCTATAGTCATCATGTTGTACATTAGACTTTTAGGCTTACTCATCCTACATAATTGCAGCTTTGTAGCTTTTGACCAGCATCTCTTCCGACCACCCTGTAATCACCATTCTACTCTCTACGTCTATGAGTTCAATCTCTTGTTGTTCTTTCTTTCTTCCTTTCTTCCTTTCTTTCTTTCTTTCTTTGTTTCTTTCTTTCTTTCTTTCTTTCTTTCTTTGTTTCTTTCTTTCTTTCGTTTTTAGAGTCCACACGTAAGTGAGAGCATACATTTCTCTGCCCAGCTTAATGCACTTAGCATGTCTACAGGCTTTATCCATTTTATCACAAATGGCAGGATTTTTTTCTTTTTAATGTTGAATAGAGTTCTATTTTATGTTGTTGTGACTTTCTTAAGTGAACATTTAAGTAGAGCCCTGAGATATCAGTGATGAGCCATGGTTCAACAAGGACTGGAAGCAAAACAGGAATCTGTTGCTCATAGGTCATGGGGAAGGTACCAGCACACCTTAGTGAGGGGAGGAGTAGGTCAAAGCAAGCTGAGAAAGCATGGCAGGACCCAGGGTACATGTTTTTTATTCGGGACTGTGAGTGGAGTGTAACCTGATTAAGAAGTGGACAAAGGACCTGAATAGATATTTTTCCAAAGACCTATAAATCACCAACAGGTATATGAAAAGTATATGAAAGGATCACTCAGTATCACTGATCATCTGAAAATACAAATCAAAATCACAATGAGATATCACTTCACACCTGTTAAAATGGCCATTATCAAAAAGTCAAAAGATAATAAGTGTTGGCAAGGATGTGGAGAAAAGGGAACCCTCCTGTGCTGTAGTGTAATTGGTATGTACATTGGAATTATATGTGATTGTATGAAATTGGAATGTGAATTGGTATAGGCACTACCAGAATGGAGTTTTTCCCAAAAATTAAAAATAGAACTGGGGCGCCTGGGTGGCTCAGTGGGTTAAAGCCTCTGCCTTCGGCTCAGGTCATGATCCCAGGGTCCTGGGATTGAGCCCCATATTAGGCTCTCTGCTCAGCAGGGAGCTTGCTTCCTTCCTCTCTCTGGCTGCCTCTCTGCCTGCCTGTGATCTCTGTCTGTCAAATAAAAAAAAAAAACAATTAAAAAAAAATAGAACTACCAGATGATCCAGCAGTCCACTTCTAAACTTTTCCTTTTTAATGCAAATCCAACTTGTTAGAGAGAAGGGCAGTTTTTGACTGTAGATTGAGGATAATGAATATCAACAATTTGGCTGGATTTAGTTCTAACCCAATACTAGATGATATTTGTGTGAATATCTGGCTTCCAAGTCAAATAGAAAATAAAAAGATGATGTGGACCACTTCAAGGCAGAAAAATATGATTTTAAATGTCAGTGATTTGGCCAAGTTACACAATTAGTGAGAAGCAGAGTGCAGGTTCCCTTACTCCTAAGACAATACTCTTTCCACCTCATTACACAAATACAGAGAGCATTTTTCTCATTTTAACAAAGCCATGGTGAGAATAGTATTGGCTCCATTACCGTTAATACTAAGACGGCTCCAAAACTCAGTCTCCTCTTTTTCTCTTTCTCTTTTTTCCTGTCTCTCTGTCTCTCTCTTTCTCTCATACACACTTATATAAAACTATAAACTGAAAGCAATGCTTAAAAAAAGGGTGTCCTTTTTTCCTTGAATTATCCATGTAATTCCCTTGATTTTCTCCTTGTCGCAGTCAGTGTGTCTTGCAAATTCAATTAACTGTCTTAGTTTTCTTACTCTCCTTAGTCTCCTCCTCCCATTTGATAGTCTTGTGAAAATCCAATCTTTTCAAGATAATACATTTGATAATCCTCTGAGGCAATCCTGTCACTTGCAGCACAATTTTTTTCTTTGTCAATTATTATCAACTTTAGGCACTGTTATCTATTTTTGACACAGCAGGGGATGTCCTTAGCTCAGCTAACCCAGGCTATGTACAATTAGATAAGACTCAGAGCAGTACTGATGCTGAGTAGCCAATTTCCTTTGCCTGTTGTGTTCATGATCCTTGGAGAATTATATAGTAGTGAATCCTTTAAGTTCTATTTGGCTGCGTGAATTCTAGTTGCCCAAGTGTTTAATGCGCTATTACCATCGAGTGAATTCTAGAGATTTATAGCATTATTTACTACTTTCCCTTCTCACCTAATAATTGAAAAGGATACAATTCCTCATTTAAAATAAAGTTCACAATAGGTAGGAATTATATTTGTTTCCTAGGTAACAACTGTTCACTTTTGATCAACTTCAGACATGGGTTTCCTTTACAAAATGATAGGTTTTAATAGGCAGAACAGTAAAAGCATGCACTTTGGCATCTCAATCTCAGGATGAATATGGTGAGATGAGGGAAATGAGCTTTTCAATAGTTTCCTAATTATTCGTTTATAGAAGAGAAGCCCACACCATTTATGTAAGTTATTTATTCTTTCTCTCCTTAACTTTAATCAGGCCTGAATCACTTGCCAGTAGCTTTATCCATGACCACACATTCTGACATTATGGTGTTCTTTTTATGTATTACTTTACTCTATTTTTTAAAAAATTTTTTGACAAACCCAGGAAGTTAAAATTGTTGCCAATAATCCAGACACACATTTTAATCATAGTTTTTTAGATTAAAAAAAGTGTTTCTTCAATTTGCCTTTTTTGAGCTTTGAACATTCCAAGCCTTCACCTCTGGGATATGTATGAGGGCCTTTGGTATGCTGCAGTAAATTACACAGACCCCCCCTGTGGTTCATTATAACTTACATATTGCACTTGTAAGAACAGCATTAATCCAAAATGATTTCACTGATGCGGTCCCTTGAAACCATCTTGCCTTCTTTGGGGATATAATTCAATCTCTAGAAGAAAAATTTTGGATTACAATTAATAATTATCATGGTGAAAGCTAGAAATAAGGAGAAAATGTAAAGAAATATCCTCAGGATATAAAAGGAGGAGGTAAATCAAAAAGATCCTAAACTATGCCTCATGTAGTGTGTTCTTCACTCTTCTTTTTGTAACTCCTCTAAATAAAATACAACAACAACACAAGAAAACAACAAAAACCCAGCAAAATAAAGGAAATCTACAAGCTTTGTTTCATCTTTCACTTCACTCATACTGCAGAATAAAATGTGCATTTTAATAATTGAACTTTTATTTAGTGTCTACAGTCTTGGTTTTAAAAACTTATACGGTGGATGAAATTCGTTTTTATTATCTATAAAGGTCCTAGATTACATCAAACTGGGGTGCTTAAAGCAAGATTCCACGTGGTCAAAAAAACCCACATATCTCTTAGCAGAGGCATGAAAAGACCATAAATCACTCTGAAATCATTTACATTCTAAATTAAGCTTTCCAAGGAATTGAGGAGTAGGTCACTGAGTCTCATGAGAGGCCAGAGGGTAAGGATTCAGAATTTCCACTTCAAAAAGTTGCTTCATCAGAACCAAAATGAGTAAATCTGAGGAATGTTCCAGCTCAAACTGAAACCCAGGATATGCAGTCCAACAAGGCTTCCTGCGCCAAAGGCTTAGTCAACAAAAAAAAAATCAATTTCATGGGAATTCAACAGCCAGCCTGGGCCCACCTTCTATAATGGGGCAGAGAAGGGCTCAGATTTGGGTGGATCTGTTATGTCTCTATCCAGGGAAATTTGGTTCAGCAGTAGGGTGAAATCAGGTTTGGGCAACTAGGATCCTATGTGTTACAATTAGTAGTGGGGCTTTTATAATCATGGCTACATTAAAAAGAGGCATTAATGAACCTGCAAGGTGGGGAGAAAGGCGCATACAGTAAAATATGGCAGATAAAATAGATGATTGCTTCGGAGGTCAATACTACAGATGTATCTATAATTGCCCATTTCTTACCCTCTGCTCTGACTTGACCAAACTTTAGTCAGACTTCTCTTCTCCCCAAGGCCCCCAAACTCTGGTTGCCCCCAAGTCTGAGCAAGCGCTAAAATGCAGAACATCTCTCTTTAACAGCTCATCTTGACAATCAGATGACCATAGCCAGAAATATTTCCCTCAGACCTTCTCAATCATGTAATCACTTTCTCAGTTCCTGCTAGTCTCTTTAAGAGTTCCTGCTAGTCCCAATGATACCTCCCCCTCCACCAACAAAAGAAAAGTTTTTTTCTTTTCTTTTTTTTTTTAACTACTTTGTTAAGGTATGGCCAACATACGCTAATTTTAAGATTGGAACTTTTCCCCTATTGCCAATTGTCTCTTTGAATAAAATCTTTCCTTATATAAGTACAGAACTGTCTTTATCTGACACCCTAAAGATGGGAAATGGGTTCTTTTGGTTAGGAAACAACCTAATTCTAGTTAAGTAGCTCTGTCTCTTGCCTATTACATTTCCTTCTGGTTTTCTAATGTTGAAGGCTAAGTTCTCTTTCACCTTTTAGTGTCAATCATTCTTCTTATGTATTATTACTTTCTTTTGGCTGCTTTGTCTTTCTTGAGTCATTTATATTCCATTTGGAGAATCTCCAAGTATATCAGGATCCAAGCCTTCTCCAGGTTCTGATCAGCCCCTGGTATGACAAGATTAAGCTACTGAGGAATTGAGCTTTGTTAAAGAAATTTGAAGGGAGGCAAAACAATTCAGTGAAAGGAATGCAGGAGCAAAAGATTATTTTGCAAATCATCCTCTGCATTTTCCAGTGGTATGATGCTGGAAATGTCACTTAATCCCTCTACAAGGGCCATAAGGTAGGAATAACAATGCCTATATATTGAGTTTCATGCAGATTAAATGGGGGAAAATTTATATCATACTTACCATATGGCTAAGAGATGTTCAAGCAGTGGTAGATTATTTTCTCCCTCACCAAATCTTGACTCAGTATCTTAAAGATCACTCTAAACAGTCCCTTTCTCTCCATTTCCCTTGTCATTGTCTTATTTCTGCCCTCGACTAGACTGAGATAAGCTTCTTGAGAAGATATCTTATTAGTTGTTTTTTTTTTTTTTTTTTCCTTCAGGGTCTGGGTCAGAGGAATCACTCTGACCAAGTGCCTTTTGAATGAAATTGTGTACATGCTTATACCCTAAAACCTGAGAGCAGAGGTTAATCTTTCCAGATACCAAACAGGTTTTTCTGGAGTCCCTTGGTTTACTTACAGAGATACCACAAATATATTTTGAGAGAAGTTACATTAGAAGTCCTCTAAATAGTAGACAGTCCATTTTGAGGCTAACGTTCTCTAATACTTTAGAAGAAAAAAATGTGCTAATTTGTGACAATGTTCTATATTTTCTTAGTCCTAAGCATTTACACAATGGTTTGTATTATGTGATGCCAGACAGCCAGATGAAAAAGTGAGAAACTCTGTCATGCATCCAGATATTTTACTTACTTGGTGCCAAACATCTGGATGTTTAGAAACACTGACTGAATCTTTCACTTTTCACCTGGTTGTTTGGCATTGTAGAGACAGAGCAAATGGCAAGCAGATATCTTGGCAGAGCATACACTGAGACATATGGATGTGGATGGTAGTGTCTTAGCATTCAAGCTGTTTGCCACAGAAGGAGAAGTTCATGATGGCATTTTGATCAAGATGATATATTCTGTCATTGAAGGGACTTTTCCTCCAACAGAGGCTCTTAGTCATATTTTAGGTTGTAACAATTATTTGGCATCCTATGGTATATTCTTGTGGTCCTAGATGCTGGGTCCAATTAAACCACTCTAGAAAGAGATCTGTCCAAGATGCTGAGAATCAGGAGGAACTCAATAACTCAGTACTCACACTGAGTCAGTTTTGCTGAGTGACTTGTTCTTACCTTGCTTCTATTTTCTAAGCAATGTGTTTTGACCTTGCCTGCAGTTTTAGTATAACTAAATCTCTATAATTATTTCATTAACTCTATTAGTCTTTGCCTGACATTGATTTCTAATAATTGGATTCCTCCTCCTTCCCTAGATTCCCGCGTTCCTAAAAAATTTCCCAAGGCTTATGAATTTTCTTTCCTCCTGTATGCTACACATGTATCTTTATCTCTGCCTCCGTTCTACTATTGCTGCCTCTGTCATCGCCTCAGACATCCTAGTTGAAATGCTGTATTAGTCAGGACATGCTAAATGTTGCTGCTATGATAAATAACTTCACACTGTCTGGGTTTTCTTACTTGCAGTGCCTATTATGAATATAGAAGATTCTCCAGGGCAACTGTCTTTCCTTCATATTAATGGCTCTTCTATACACATGTATGCTTCCAAGATCACTACAACAGAATCAGAGTAGGCTGGAAGGTCAAGTACCAGCAACTAAACACTTGCTAATATTTCTCTTGAACTAATATTTCATTGGCCTTATTTTTGGCTCACTGCCAAGACACAAAAGCTGGAAGGAGGTTTTATCTCAGGATTTCAATAAAAACTAGCTAGACTAACATCAAAATCATAACTTTTTTAAGCCATCAGCAACTAACTGATCCCAAGTCTGAGGAGAAATCGTACAAGTACACACTAAGCAAGGGTAGAAACTGTCAAAAGCTGCAAGAGTTCAGACACAATAACTGACAAATTGATAAAAGTAAAATTTAAGCTGATGGGGCAGTGTCAAACCCTGGGATCCATAGCACTGGGAAAGTCAGCATCTTCCTTCGGGATCTTTTTTCATAAAACATACAAAGCACTTAGAATAAAGACCAGAGTGAGATATGAGAAGTATCTATTGTGTCACAGACAAGGGAAGGTAACAGCACCTGTGGATAGAAGTCAACCACAAGAAAAAAATCTGGAAAGACCACACAAGCAGGGAGGCTAAACACCGTGCTACCAAACAATGAATGGGCCAACCAGGAAATTAAAAAAGAAATAAAAAAGTACATGGAAACAAATTAAAATAAAAATACAACAGTCCAAAACCTCTGTGATGCAACAAAAGCAGTTCTAGGAGGAAAGTTTATAGCAATACAGATTTACCTCAAGAAACCAACCAAACAAACTCAAATAATACAACCTTACACCTAAAGGATCTAGAGAAAGAACAAATAAAACTTAAGGCCAGCAGAAGGAGGAAAATAATAAAGATTAGAGCAGAAATAAATGATATAGAAACTAAAAAACACCAATCGAGTAGATCAATGAAACTAGGTGTGTGTTCCTTGAAAAACTCAATAAAATTGATAAACCTCTAGCCAGATTTATCAAGAAAAAAAGGGAGAGGACTCAAATAAATAAAATCACAACTTAGAGAGGAGAAATAACAACAAATACCACAGAAATACAGTCATAAGAGATTATGAAAAACTATATGCCAACAAACTGGACAACCTAGAAGAAATGAATAAATTCCTAGAAACATATAAATTACCAAAACTGAAACAGAAAATACGAACAGATTGATAACCAGCAAGACATTGAATCAATAATCATTATCATTATCATCATCATTGTCATAGTCATCTCCAAACAAATAAAAGTCCAGAACCAGATGCCTTCACAGGTGAACTCTACCAAATATTTAAAGAGTTAACACCTATTCTTCTCAAACTATTAAAAAAATAGGAAAGGTAGAAAAACTTCCAAATTCATTCTATGAGGCCAGCATTACCCTGATACCAAAAGACGATAAAAAGATAAAGACACACTAAAAAGGAGAACTACAAGGTAATAGTCCTCATGAACATAGATGCAAAAATTCAACCTGAATCCAGCAATATATTAAAAAAAAGTCATTCACCATGATCAAGTGGGATTTATTCCTGGGTGGCAAGAGTGGTTCAATATTTGCAAATAAATCAATATGATACATCATATCAATAAAAGAAAGGATAAGAACCCTATGATTATTTCAATAGATTCAGAAAAAGTATTTGATTAATCAATGTCCATTCATGATAAAAACTCTCAACAAAGTAGGTTTAGAGGGGGAAATCCTCAATGTGATAAAAGCTATATGTGAAAAAACCACAGCTAACATGATCCTTAACTGGGAAAAAGAGCTTTCCCCCTAAGGTTAGGAATAAGAAAAAGATAATACACCCTCACCACTTTAACCCAGTAAAGTACTGGAAGTCTTACCCACAGCAATCAGACAACAAAAAGAAATAAAAGGCATCCAAATTGGTAAGGAACAAGTCACTATTTCCAGATGACATGATACTACATGTACAAAACCTGAAAGACTTCACCAAAAAACTGCTAGAACTGATAAACAAATCTGGTGAAGCCACAGGATACAAAATCAATGTGCAGAAATCTATTCCATTTCTATACACCAAAATGAGTAGCATAAAGAGAAATTAAGAAAACAATCCCATTTATAGTTATACCTAAAATAATAAAATACTCAGGAATAAATCTAACCAAAAGGTTGAAGACCTGTACTCTGAAAATTATAAAACACTGATGAAAGAAATTGAAGGAGACACACAGAAATGGAAATACAATCCATGCTCATGGATTGGAAAAACAAATATTTCTAAAATGTCTGTACTACCCAAGGCAATGTATACATTTAATGCAGTTCCTATCAAAATGCCAACTGCATTATTCACAGAACTAGAACAAACCTAAAGTTTATATGGAACCACAAAAGACTATTGACTTTCAAAAATACTATAATTAGGGGCACCTGGGTGGCTCAATGGGTTAATTGTCTGCCTTTGGCTCAGGTCATGATCCAGAGTCCTGGGATCAAGCCCTAAGTTGAGCTTCCTGTTTGGTGAAGAGCCTGCTTCTCCCTCTCCCTCTATCACTCTCCCTGCTTGTACTCACTCTCTCTCAAATAAATAAGTAAAAATCTTAAAAAAAAAAAAAAAGACAAGAAAGCATCAGTGAATATGAAGATAGTTCAATAGATATCACTCAAACTTCATGTGTGTATAAGCAAATTCACACATTCTAGAACATTCATAATTGGTATCCCAGAAAAAAAGAGACAAAGATATGGAAGACATACTTGAAAAAATAATTACCAAGAATTTTAGAAATTTAATACAAACCACAGAGCATAGATCCAAGAAAGTTAAAGAGCACCAATCAGGATAAATACATAAAATGAATCAGGAACACAAGTCTAAGCATATTTTATTAAAAATGATGAATATAAAGGAGATAAAAAAATCTTGATGGTATCCAGAGAAAAAAGAAATGTGTTTAAAGTGTTAAGTTGGCCAGTTTGGGTGTTTGAACACTGAACAAGAAAATCCTGAGAAGAAAGTGGCTTTTGACCATACCCTGGGAGATAAAATCTAAATTCTTGGGCAATTCTGCTTGATAAAGATTTCTTTGTATACCTGGGGTCTTTGGTCATGCCAGATACTTACTGCCAGCAGTGTGATTTATTGCAGGAGCCTTGCACCATGCTGTATCAGTTTCACTGTAATCAGGTAAAAATGAGGAATCTAAAGAAAAAAAAAAAAGAAAGAAAGAAAAAGGAAAATGGAAAATATTAAAGATAAGCATAAAATTCATTAAGTTAAAGACAGGAAACTAGTGGAACAAAAGCTGATTCTTAAAAAAAGCAAAACAAAGAAAAAAAAAGAACAAAACAACACCCCCCCATCATTAAATGGATTATCTGGTGATACCGACCACGAAGAACAAAACAAAAACAGAAAACACAGATTACCAGTGTTATCAGTGCTGACTCCAACCTTAAAAAAGATAAAAAAGAATGCAGTTAATAATTTTATGCCCATAACTTTGACAAGTTAGATGAAATGAAATGATTTCTTGAAACACAAATTATTAAAACCCACTCAAGATAAAATATATAAGCTGAGTAGCTCTATATCTTCCATAAGAATTCAATTTGTAGTTGTATTTGAAAACTGTACAAAAACAAAACAAAACAAAGCAAAAAACCACCACCACCACCACAACAGAAAATCCTGGCCCCAAAAGTTTTCATTGTGAATTGTACCAAACATTTAAGGAAGAATCTCATAATCTCATCCTGAAAATAGGAGAAAAGAGAATGCTTCCAAGTTCATTTTGTGAGACTAACATTGCCCTAATACCAAAATAAGATAAAGATATTATAAGGGAGAAAATTGTAGATTAATCTCTCTCCTGTATATAGACATATATATTCTTCTTTTTTAATTTTTATATTTTATTAACATATAATGTATTATTTGCCCCAGGGGTACAGGTCTGTGAATCATCAGGCTTACACATTTCACAGCACTCACTGTAGCAAATACACTCTCCATTGTCCATAATCCAGCCACCCTCCCCCTCCCCTCTTCCCTCCAGCAACCCTCAGTTTGTCTCATGAGATTAAGAGTCTCTTATGGTTTGTCTCCCTCCCTGGTCCCATCTTGTTTCATTTTTTTCCTCCCTACCCCACATGACATGCCACCATGCCTCTCAAATTCCTCATATCAGTGAGATCCTATGATAATTGTTTTGCTCTGATTTACTTATTTCGCTTAGCATAATGCCATCTAGTTCCATCCACATCATTGCAAATGGCAAGATTTCATTTTTTGAGGGCTGTATAACATTCCATTGTGCATATATACCACATTTTTTATTTATTATTTTTTTTAAGATTTTATTTATTTATTTGAAAGACAGATCACAAGTAGGCAGAGAGGCAGGCAGAGAGAAGCGAGGGAAACAGGCTCCCTGCTGATCAGAGAGCCTGATGTGGGGCTCATTCCCAGGACCCTAGGATCATGACCTGAGCCAAAGGCAGAGGCTTTAACCCACTGAGCCACCTAGGTGCCCCCATTCATCTGTTGATGGACATCTAGATTCTTCCCATAGTTTGGCTATTGTGGACATTGCTGCTAAAAACATTCAGGTGCATGTGTCCCTTCAGATCACTATATTTGTATCTTTACAGTAAATACCTAGTAGTATGATTGCTGGATTGTAGGGTAGCTTTATTTTCAGCTTTTTTTTTTCCAAAGGGTTTATTTATTTATTTGACAGAGATCTCAGGCAGGCAGAGAGGCAGGCAGAGAGTGAGAGGGAAGCAGGCTCCCTGCTGAGCAGAGAGCCCAATGTGGGACTCCATCCCAGGACCCTCAGATCATGACCATAAAGCAGAGGCTTTAATCCACTGAGACAACCAGGCGCCCCTATTTTCAACTTTCTGAGGAACCTCCACACTATTTTTCAGAGTGGCTCCACCAGCGTACATTCCCACCAACAGTGTAGGAGGGTTCCCCTTTCTCTGCATCCTCACCAACATGTGTCATTTCCTGACTAGTTAATTTTAGACATCTTGACTGGTGTGAAGTGGTATCTCACTGTGGTTTTGATTTGTATTTCCCTGATGCCGAGTGATTTTGAACACTTTTTCATGTGTCTGTTGGCCATCTGGATGTCTTCTTTGCAGAAATGTCTGTTCATGTCTTCTGCCCATGTCTTGATTGGATTTTTCTTTGGGTGTTGAGTTGGATAAGTTCTTGAAAGATTTTGGATACTAGCCCTTTATCTGATATGTCGTTTGCAAATATCTTCTCCCATTCTGTCAGTTGTCCTTTGGTTTAGTTGACTGTTTCTTTTGCTGTGCAAAAGCTTTTGATCTTGATGAAGTCCCAGTAGTTCATTTTTTCCCTTGCTTCCCTTGCCTTTGGTGATGTTTCTAGGAAGAAGTTGCTGCAGCAGAGGTTGAAGAGGTTGCTGCCTGTGTTTTCCTCAAGGATTTGGATGGTCTCCTATCTCACATTGAGGTCTTTCATCCATGTAAAGTCTGTTTTTGTGTGTGGTGTAAGGAAATTGTCCTGTTTCATTCTTCACATGACTGTCCAATTTTTCCAACACCATTTGTTAGAAGAGACTGTCTTTTTCCCATTGGAGTTTCTTTCCTGTTTTGTGGAAGATTAGTTGACCATAGAGCTGAAGTCCATTTCTGGGCTCTCTGTTCTGTTCCATTGATCTATGTGTCTGTTTTTGTACCAGTTCCATACTATCTTGATGATGACAGCTTTGTAGTAGAGCTCAAAGTCTGGAACTATGATCCTGCCACCTATGGTTTTCTTTTTCAACATTCCTCTGTCTATTCGGGTTCTTTTCTGTTCTATATAAATTTTAGGATTATTTGTTCCATTTTTTTTTTTTGAAAAAAATTGATGGTATTTTGATAGGGATTGCATTAAATGTGTAGATTGCTTTAGGTAGTATCACATTTTCACAATATTTGTTTGTCCCATCCATGAGCATGGGACAATTTTCCTTTATTCTGTGTCTTCCCCCATTTCTTTCATGTGCTTTATAGTTTTCTGAGTACAGATTCTTTGCCTCTTTGGTTAGGTTTATTCCTAGGTATCTTATGGTTTTGGGTGCAGTGGTAAATGGGATTGACTCCTTAATTTCACTTTCTTTGGTCTTGTTCTTGGTGTATAGAAATACAGCTGATTTCTGTGCATGATTTTATATCCTGACACTTTACCAAATTCCTTTGAGTTCTAGCAGATTTGGAGTGGAGCCTTTTGGGTTTCCCACATAAAGTGTCATATCATCTGCAAAGAGTAAGATTTTTACTTCATTGCTGATTTGGATGCCTTTTATGTCTTTTTGTTGTCTGATTGTTGAGGATAGGACTTCTAGAACTATGTTGAATAGCAGTGGTGATAGTGGACATCCCTGCCATGTTCCTGACCTTAGCAGAAAAGCTCTCATTTTTTCCCAATTGAGAATGATATTGGCTGTGGGTTTTTCATAGATGGCTTTGATGATACTGAGGTCTGTACCCTCTGTACCTACATTGTGAAAAGTTTTGATCAAGAAAGGATGCTGTACTTTGTCAAATGCTTTTTTAGCATCTATTGAGAATATCATATGGTTCTTGTTTTTTTTTTAAAGACACTATTTATTTATTTATTCATTTATTTATTTATTTGAGAGAGAGTGTATGAGAGAGTATGAGAGAGGAGAAGGTCAGAGGGAGAAACAAACCCCCCATGGTGATGGGAGGACTTGATCCCAATGCAGGACTTGATCCCAGGACTCATGTTCCTGACCTGAACCCGAAGCAGTCACTTAACCAACTGAGCCACCCCAGGCTCTCCCTTGTTCTTTAATTAATGTATTATATCACATTTGTTGATTTGCAGAACTTGAACCAACCTTGCAGCCTAGGAATAAATTCCACTTGTTTGTGGTGAATAATCCTTTTAGTGTACTGTTGGTTTCTATTGGCTAGTATTTTGATGAGAATTTTTGCACCTGGGTTCACCAAAGATACTGGTCTGTAATTCTCCTTTTTGATGGGGTCTTCATCTGGTTTTGGGATCAAGGTAATGCTGGCTTCATTAAATGAGCTTGGAAGCTTTTCTTCCATTTGTATATTTTGGATCAGTTTCAGGAGAATAGGCACTAATTCTTCTTAAATGTTTGGTAGAGTTCCTCTGGGAAGCTGCTTGGCCCTGGGCTTTTGTTTGTTGGGAGATTATTGATGACGGCTCGCTATGGGTCTGTTCAGGTTTTCTATTTCTTCCTCTTTCAGTTTTGGTAGTTTGTATGTCCCTAGGAATGCACCCATTTCTTCCCAATTTTCAAATTTGCTGGTGTATAGTTGCTCTTAATATGTTCTTATAATTGTTTGTATTTATTTGGTGTTGGTTGTGACCTCTCCTCTTTCATTCATGATTTTATTAATTTGGGCCCTTTCTTGTTAATTCTTTCAAAGAACCAGCTCCTAGTTTCATTGATTTGTTCTACTGTTTTTGTTTTGTTTTGTTTTGTTTTGTTTGGTGGGTATTATTATTATTATTATTATTATTTTTGGTTTCTATTTCATTGATTTCTGCTCTGACCTTTATGATTTCTCTTCTCCTGCTGGGTTTAGGCTTTCTTTACTGTTCTTTCTCCACCTCCTTTAGGTGTAGGGTTAGGTTGTGTACTTGAGACCTTTCTTGTTTCTTGAGAAAGGCTTGTATTGCTATATACTTTCCTCTCAGGACCACCTTTGCTGTGCCCCACAGATTTTGAACCATTGTGTTTTCATTTTCATTTGTTCCCGTGAATTTTCTCAATTCTTCTTTAATTTCCTGGTTGACCCATTCATTCTTAGTACGATGCTCTTTTGCTTCCATGTATTTGGGTTCTTTCCAACATTCCTGTTGTGATTGAGTTCTAGCTTCAGAGCATTGTGGTCTGAAAATATGCAGGTAATGATCCCAGTCTTTTAGTATCAGTTGATACCTGATCTGTGACCCAGGATGTGATCTATTCTGGAGAATGTTCCATGCACATTAGAGAAGTATGTGTCTTCTGTTGCTTTGAAATGGAATGTTCTGAATCTATTTGTGATGTCCATCTGGTCCAGTGTGTCATTTAAGGCCTTTATTTACTTGTTGATATTTTGCTTGGATGATCCGTCCATTTCAGTGAAGGGGGTGTTAAAGCCCCCTATTATTATTGTATTATGGTCGATGTGTTTCTTTGTTTTTTTTTATTAACTCATTTATATAGTTGGCTGCTCCCATGTTAGAGGCATAGATATTTAAAATTGTTAGATCTTCTTGTTGGCCAGTATGATATAGTGACCTTCCTCATCTTATTATAGTCTTAGGCTTAAAATCTAATTTATCTGATATAAGAATTGCCACCCCAGCTTTCTTTTGATGTCCATTAGCATGGTAAATGGTTTTCCACCCCCTCTCTCTAAATATGGGGGTGTCTTAGGCTCTAAAATAAGTTTGTTGTGGATAGCATATTCATGGGTCTTGTTTCTTTATGCATTCTGATACTCTTTGTCTTTTGATTGTGGCATTTAGCCCATTTACATTCAGGGTAACTATTGAAAGATATGAATTTAGTGCCATTGTATTGCCTGTAAAGTGGCTGTTACTGTATATTGTCTCTGTTCCTTTCTGGTCTGTTACTTCACGGCTCTCTCTTTGCTTAGAGGATCCCTTTCAATATTTCCTGTAGGGCTGGTTTGGTGTTTGCAGGGAGCCTGATGTGGGGCTTGATCCCAAGACCCTGGGATCATGACCAAGCTGAAGACAGACTCTTAATGACTGAGCCACCCAGCTGCCCCTTCAGGGATTCATTTTTTTTTTTTTTAAAGATTTTATTTATTTATTTGACAGAGAGAGAGAGATCACAAGTAGGCAGAGAAGCAGCCAGAGAGAGAAGGGAAACAGGCTCCCTGCTAAGTAGAGAGCCTGATGTGGAGTGAGATCCCAGGACCCTGAGATCATGACCTGAGCTGAAGACAGAGATTAACCCACTGAGCCACCCAGGTGCCCAGGTCACCAGGGATTCATTCTTAAGTATTCCCTTTTAAAACAACAAAATCCATGACCTTTTAACCATGACCAGACATTCTACTTTCTACTAGTTTTCTAATTGCTATATTTGTATCCATTATCTTCCTCTGCCACACACGTCTTTTTTCCAAATCTTGTTTAGACACAGGCTCACAATATTCTGGCTCCTTAATTTTGCCCACAATGGGCAGAAACATCCCTATCCTCTTCTCCTTTCCTTTGTTTACCTCAGTGCTGAGGTAGAAAAGTGGTGATAATGTTTCCCTGGTCTGAGACACAGAAAAAAACTAGAACATACTTATCTCACATATTTCCTACCTACAAAAACATAGTTTCTTTTAAGATTTCTTTAGTTACATTGATCTTGGAAAGTTTCACAATATATCTGTATCCTTTATGAATGCACATAGTAAATCATGTGTTTTTATATTACCAGGTATATGTATGTATTTTAGTCAGTTCAACATTCAGCCTTCTTTTTGTCTAAGTGTCATGTAACACATTGAAGGGTCCTTATTTACCCTTGCTTTAAAGGTGTATGTTGCTTACTAGGACACTAGGGACTTATCTAATGCTCCTGGGGTATATGAACCCAAATACTGCTCAGAAGTGGGCTAGTCAAGGAATTCTCTGAAATTATATAAACATTTTTGTGAATTTTTATATTCATGGTATGTCTCTGTTGGCTTAGGCAAGGTGTCATAGAGAAGGCAAATGTACCTCTGTTCAGTTTCTTAGAGGTATCTGCGATCCACCAAAATTTGGAATCCATTAGTCTGAGGGAGTTAAGCACAGTAAACTAGCAGAATACTTTCTTTGAAGAAAATTACAAGCTATTTTATTCATACAGGGAAGTATAGACAAACCATAAGAGAATCTTAATCTCCGAAAGCAAACTGAGGGTTGCTGGGGGGCAGGGGAGTAGGGATAGGTTGGTTGGGTTATGGACATTGGGGAGGGTATATGCTATGGTGAGTGCTGTGAAATGTGTAAGCCTGATGATTCACAGACCTGTACCCCTGGGGCAAATAATACATTATATGTTAATAAAAATAATTTTTTAAAAAAGTTGAAAGACCAAGCACATTTTTTTTCACACCCAGATTTAACAAATGCTACCATTTTGCTACATTTCCCCCAAATTTTCTTAAGGGAGACAGAGTTAGTCATAGAAAGCCGCACTGACACAATCTCATCCAATTTCATTTCAGTGAACAAAAATACAAATATTTCTTCTTTGATCCCTTCATTAACAGTCTTGCCTGTGTGCTGGATCTCTTTTCCTTGCTCAACAAACCAATCTCTTTATTAGTTCTCCAAAAGTGGTAATGTCTTTCTGAAGCTTGTTTGCGAACTTAACATCCTTTTTTAAAAAGTAATTTACTATATATACATGATGGTTTTTCTCTTATTGTCCCCATCTTCACACCATGGCCATGTTCCTCCATTTCTGCCTAGCCTGTGCCCCAGAATACTGTCCTCTGTAGACTGTATCCCCCAGGAATCCTTGCCAACTGACTTCTGCTTGGTTTTAGACAATGAGATGTCCTGACAGGAAATCAAACAGGTAGGAAAAGACAGAGGTCAGTGTATTTCCTCCCTACTCTCTCCCTGTTTTGACACATCTTTAGATGAACTTATCTGTTTAGTCCATAACAACAATATCTGCTACATGACCTCTTCTCCAGAGTTACACTCCTCACTAAGCTCCTGATACTCTGTTTCCTCCTCTGTCTCCTCAGCAATGCATTGCCATCCTATTGTTGCTAAGCAGCTGGGTGTTTACCATAACTTGTTGGTTCACTTAACCCTAACCACTTGAAGCATCTGGGGTGAATTCTGTTTCTTACTAGAGCCCTAACTGACATATATATGGCAGGCAGCGGGAGAAGAAGAAGCAGGTTCCCCTCTGAGCAGGAAGCCCAACAAGGGGCTCCATCCCAGACCCCTGGGATTATGACTTGAGCTAAAGACAGACACTGAACCAACTGAGCCACCAAGTGCCCCTAATTCTAGTATTTTTGAAAGTCAGTTTTGCTGGTCCTTATGATAGTCAGATCCTCTTTACAATCATACCTATAGTCATTATAAAGTTAATTATATCTTCATTGTGATATATATTAGCACCATCACTGTAACTAAAATAGTTTGTGTTAAGCACTAAACACTTTGGTAAGAATTCTTTTTTTGGATCTTCTCATACAGTTAGATTCCTACAATAGCACTCTGGTGTAGGGACCATTATCAGTATTTTATAAATAGTGACACCGAGGCTTTGCTAGTTTATGTAACTTAATGTCAGGCATCTAGTAAATGACAGAACTTAAAATCAAATCACAAAGAATCTGACTCTGTAGATCATGAGTGCTATGCCAGAACTGAATATAGAAAATTCTGAAAATACAGATCACCAAAAGAACCTTAATTCCTACCATATTGGTGTATCTATTATTATTATTTTATTATTATTTTGTCACAAATTAGACTATTTTGTGTGTATGTGCTTGTATAGATTGAATGTCTTTTGTCCAACTTTCCAATTATATTTCCACTCTTACCTTTTTTATTCGTATGAAAAATTTGCATCATCTTTAATCAACATATGCCAACCCAGGAAATAAAAAGTATCATTGTTTTAAAAAATGAAATATGTTTATGTCCTTATTACAAAAATATCATATTTGGCCTTTATAAATATACAGATAGATATTCTAAAACATCATTTTTTAAAGATTTTATTTATTTATTTGACAGAGAGAGGAGATCACAAGTAGGCAGAGAGGTAGGCAGAGAGAGAGGGGAAGCAGGCTTCCTACTGAGATGAGAGCCCAATGCAGGGCTTGATCCCAGGACCCTGAGATCATAAGCTGAGCTGAATGCAGAGGTTTAACCCACTTAACCACCACCCAGGTGCCTTACATTATGATTTTTTTAAAGGATGGAAAAGACAAATCTTTTTAATTTTTTTAAACTAGAAACTTAGTATATTGGACATCATAATGACCCCATACTCATAACTGTACTGCTCTTTTAAAATTTATATTACCTTTGGAATTGTTTAGACAAAGCCTTCGTCTAATTTTCTAGTAGATGCTGTTTTCTCAGGGTCTATATGGGACCCTTTCTCTTTACTATAGGAAAATGTGTGTGTGATATTATCTATGGTCTTCAAGTTTTATTTCTGTACTATTCTGTGCCCTATAGTATTTTGCACTTAGATATTTGAAAGATAGATAGATAGATAGATAGATAAGGTGTTCTTTCTTTAGATGGATAGATTTTGCTTTATATTTAGATTTTGCTTCATATTTAACTTAGTACTTTTTATTATTCATATGACCTTATCAATATCCTGTGTTTTAGATCTTAAACTGTTAGTATGAAGTGTCTGCCTCTGTTTAAGTAACTTTTTTAGCACTTAATTCCATGAAATGCATACGGGCAAGTATTTTAAGATAATGGAAATATTATTACATATTATTTAAAATATATGTTGATTCTACTAGCTTTTTCCTTCTTTCCTTTCCTAAGTTCTGTCCAAGACAAATCAGTAAAGATTTCCCTGCCTCTGAAGCCAGCACAATTAATTGGGAAGCATCTGTTCTGTGTTAATTATATGTAGTTTAATGAAAGTCCAAATTGATCTGGTCCTTCTCCATCTCTCAAATTTTTTTCCACTTACCTCGTCAATGTGCAGAACTTGGAGACATTTGAAACCTGATTTGTAATTGAACAATTGACATTAGGTAACGATGGAGTCTTTAGGGAGCTTTCAAGAGGATTTAAGTCATAATTGACCATCTGAGGGGTTGGGGTGAGACACTTCATCCCAGTGGAGCTGACAACATTAGGAATGCTTATGTGGCATTATCTGTAATTCCAATTCCAAATCCATCTGGAGTTTTTCAAGGAAAATTGCATAGAAAATGTGCTCATTTTCAATAAATGTTATATCTAATTTCTTGTCTTAGGATGAAGATTTGTTTCTGAAGCAAGGTTAGCAAATGTTTCTATTTCTCATGTTTGGCTCTATTCATAGATTCCTACCACAGGTATTTATCAGGAATTCATAGGCATATGTTGTTAATCTTTAAAGATTTCTTTTTTCCCCTCAGCCCCTGAAAATGGTGGTTTGAATTTGGAGCTCTGCATGCACAGTGCCCTGTCCCATCCTTCCCCCAGTGCGGTTCCAGGGACAAAGTTGATCTCAGTTGGTCCAGTGAGGTCCAGCAGGTTCAGTGAACTGGACAGGGCTGTGTGCTTGGGCCAGAAAGGTAAGAACAAAGAAGAGAGAAGTATTTACTTAGAAGCATGATGGGAACTTAATTATGTAGGGATAGGGAAGTTATTTGGAGGAGGCGGATGGGTAAAATCATTCTAGAGAGAGAGAAGTGCTCATGTAAAGGTTTGGAGATGAGTAACATGGTGTAATTGAGGAAGTAATAGACTTATCACTGGAATGCAAAGCAGGGGGAAGGTGGCAGTGAGGCCAAGTATGCCCCCTCAGAGTCATCTCAGAGTCACTGAATGGTTCAAGAAGGAGATTCTTATTTTAGCAAAATCACTTTGATTGCTATATACAGAGTGGTTTGGAGGAGGGAGAAACTAGGGGCTAGCCCAGTACTTGTGAGTCTGTTGCTCTAATCCTATTAAGAGATGACACGTGAGACAGAGAAATACAAATGCTGTATGACCTGTCTCTCTCTCTCTCTTTAAGATTTTATTTATTTCTATATTTGAGAAAGAGAGACACAGAGAATAAGCAGGGGAGGAGGGGAAGAGAGGGAGAAGCAGACTTCCAGATGAGCAGGGAGTCCCACATGGGGCTCCATACCAGGACCCTGGGATCTTGACCTGAGCAGAAGATAGACACTTAACTGAGTCACCCAGTGCCCCCGTATGATCTCTCTTATGTGTGTGTGTGTGTGCATACATATACATATATATGTGTATATACATATACACACACACAAGATTTTTTTTTAAAAGCTCATAAACACAGAGACTAGATTGGTGGTTGGGGCAGGGGAGGAGAAGGTGGGTGAAATGTTTTGATTGTTTGGTTTTTTTTTTAGTTTAAATAAATTAAACAAAACAAAATAACATGTGACTTCTATCAAAGGAATTCAAATTAAAATTAAGACTTGGTTCAATCTGTATAGGAACTCTAGTTTTTTGATAATCTTTACAAATACAAAACTTGCATCCATGGCATTTCTAGCCTTAAAGCAACATACTTCATGAGTAGGAAAAAACTCAATGACACACGCTTCTCTTTCCAGTATTTTCCATTTAAAGATATTTCCAGGGAATTGATCTCTATTTAGCTGAAAATAATATTATCATTTTAACTAATAGAAGAACTAATATAAGAAGAATGGCTTTGGGGAGAAGATGATTTTTTTCTCTTAGTGAAAATGGTTTTTATCATCCGAAATCTCATCTAAACTCTTTCTGTCCTGACCCCCAAGTCCAGGGACATTGTTATGAGTAAGTGGTAAATCTTACTAATTTGGGGGGATATGTAAAGCCTTAATGATATTATCCTTGAAAATCCTTTCTCTGGAGTATTGAGGGAAAAAATAATCAAAAAGAACTTTAAGAAGCAAATGGAGGTAGGCCACCTCAGCCAGTCTGATCATTTCGTGGGGTCAGAGCGTATCAGTCATTTCTACTATGTAAATTTTCAACAGTTTGAAGCAGATCATCACCTAAGAAATCAAAACTGAATGAGTAGTCCACCGGGAATCCAAGACATTAAAACAGAGACTTAAAGCTAATAACATGTTTTACAAAAGAAAAGAAAGAAAGAAGTAGGAAAAATAGGAAAGAGGGAAATAGGAAAAAGGAAAGAAATAGATCTAGGTATCCCCTAAACTGTGTCTGTCAATCTACACTTAGGTCAGACTTAGACTAAAATAGAATCAGAGACCTTCCCCTAATGAACTAGTTTACTTCTCTACATTTGCAAGTTTTTTTTTTTTTTTTTCCTACCTCACCTTGAATTTAAATTCATTCTCTTTGGCTAAACTCAGTGAAGAGTATTCCATGCTTTTGGAAAGATTGATGGGGCCTTAGGAAGTTGATTTGGAAAGATTGATGGGGCCTAGAAAGTATGGTGATGGCTTTGAGGCTGAGATTCCAAATCTGGAGAAAGTCCAAGTTAGACCAATTGAAGAGGGACAGAAAAAAAAAAGCGGTAACCCAAGCGAAAGAGAAAAGATAGTAGTCAACTATAGACATCAGAGTCCCCTTCAGTTTGGACACCAGAACTCCTTTCATCTGGACTACCATTCAAGTATAATAAGATTGCCAGATGAAAAGAGATTTGATTCCATAGAATTATTGATTAAAATAAAATTAATAAAACCTGGAAGAAGTGTGTGTCACTGAGTTTTTAAATGTTAATACAATTACATTGCTGTAGGTCTGGGTTTAATGTTGTATGTGAATTTCAAATTTACATAATTATAGGATTGCACCACCCTAGATAAAATTGTTTCCTTTCATACTTTTATTGAGTAGGAGGGAGGGAGAGTAATGTGTGATGAGAGTAGCCATTTGCCCATGACATTTGCCAATCAGATGGATTCTCATTTATAATTAGGAATAAAATTTAACTAAAATCTCAATCTCACTACCCCTAAAAAGACTATCTACTCCGAATCCAGGTGCTCCAGTTATACTTTTCTTAAACTATCCTAGGCATTTGAAGAAGATGCATGTTTGGTTTTATGATTTCTAAAGATCCCAGAACTTGTTGTTGATAGCTATTTCAGTGCCAAACAAACCTATTACTTGTAGCAAAATGCATTTAGCATTCAATTGAATCTAATAGCTTTCAAAATGACTCAGTGCAGTCATATAGCAATTATCCCTACTAATGGAGCAGAACAGTAGCATCAATAATTCCAAAATACAGGTAATATAAAGATCTTTTCCATTTGGCCTACAATTACATTGTGCTAACATCTATCCTTGAGCATTAACCTTCAGTGCAACATTTCAGATGATGGAATACTCATCCAGGAATCAGGAAAAGTAAATTTGAATTCTTACTGACACTAACTAACATCTTCCTTATTTCTATCAAATAGTGGCCTTACTACTTATTTAAGACTATGTTCCAATGTTACCTAATGAGGTAGGAGCTATCAAATGGGAAAGTGGAGGTCTCATCAGGTAGACCTCAGGGCACCCTCTTTGAGGAGTCTCCTGAGACCAGTGTTTCATGACTATGTTTTACATATGGTAAAATATATAAAAAGAGATTTTTTTTCCTTGAAAAAGGAAAATCGTTGTGGTAGACAGTTTCTAAGACCCGCTTTAACTTAAAATTTTTGTTTCTATGTATTTATTGAATATCTGATATTTTTGAACACAGTATGCCCCCCTAAGCAATTGCTACCAAACGAAAGGCTTTGATTCTGGTTGCATGACTGTAAGCAAACATCTTTTATTACTCTTCTACTCTTCTAAAATATAGATACAACACCAATCAAGAGCAAAAGCACAGTATTTTATGTTGTTTAATACAGATATGACACCCATTGGTTCACAAAACAAATCAAGTAATTTTACTTCTAAAGATGTGTTATCTTTGTTAGGTAAAAGGTTTGTATGTTTTAAAGGCTGTCAATGGGATATAACAAATTGTAACCTCTTCTGCTGCAAAAGGATAATCTAATTTCCTTGTTGACTACAAACAAAGCTATTGCTGAAATTCATCATTTTTCAGGCTTTCAGCAATGATTAATTTATATGGGTTTTGTTGTTGTTCTTCCATCAAATTGTCCTTAACCCATGGGCTGGCAAGCACATTCATGACAATTATAAATAAAATATTTTGCTTTTGTTATAAAACTTTATTTTTTATCTTCCCTCTAACAACACTGAAAAGAGTGGCTCACATGTCAATAGTTTTTTTTTGTTTGTTTTAAGATTTTATTTATTTAATTGGCAGAGACAGAGATCACAAGTAGGCAGAGAAGCAGGCAGAGAGAGAGGAGGAAGCAGGCTCCCTGCTGAGCAGAGAGCCCAATGGGGGGCTCATTCCCAGGACTCTGGGATCATGATCCAAGCCGAAGGCAGAGACTTTAACCCACTGAGCACCCAGGCGCCCCATTTCAGGACATACATGAATTTGAACTTTCGAAAGCTGAATAGTATAGATTTGGGAGCTGTTGTCTAAATGGTATTGCAAGTAACAAGTTTACTGAGCTGTTCCAAATTTCTTGGTTTACAAAAACTGGAATTTTTAGTACACATTATTAAGGCCACATCTGTACATTTTATCGGAATGAATAATAATCAAAGGCTTCATCAGACTTACGTGTTCTTTGTAACAAGGCCCTTACTTATCCTGCCAAAAGTGAACCAAAACTCAGATGGATGAGGTTAGATTAATTAAGAGAAAAAATGTAATTGTAAAACTTGGCAAAAAACCTAGAGACCATGTGCATTTCAAGGTCCTTAACTGAACCACTTCGTATGTTATAAAATTGATTTAATAACACACACACACACACACACACACACACACACACACAGATAAAGGTCACAATGTCTCTACCACAAGCATGTATGTATTTTTTAAGTGTTTTAAGAGAAAATATCTGGAGACTTAGTGACTGCAAGTTGAGTAGTTGAATATTAAACAATCATATAATATGACTTGGCAAAAATTGCCATATGGAAACAAATTTTATTTATAGAAACATAGCTGTGTAACGTGGTGTTTAAGAAGAGCTTGAGTCTAGAGCCAGATTGCCTAGATTCAAATTCCAGAAGAACCACTCACTAGCTGTGTCACATTAGGCAACTGCTTGTTCTCTCTGAGATTCAATTTCCTCATTTGGAAATGGGGATATTACTAGGATTTAATCTGAAATTTAAATTGGGGTTAACTGGATTATTCTATGCCAAGCATTTGCTTGATGAAAGCTCTCAGCCACATCTTAAGTCCTCAACAAATACTACATTTTTATATAATATACATTTTTGGCATTATGCATTATCTAAATATATTATTATATAATCACAATGTCTTATTTTAATCATAGCATTTAAATCTAGGGCAATAATAAATTGATCAAGATATATCTGTATCATTACTTCAGAACACATTTCAAAAGGGCATTGTAGCAACTGGGTAATTTTCATAGGAAAAAGAGCTAGATAATTAAAAATGGATAATGTTATAAAAGGAGTTTCTAAAGAGTCTAGAAGATTAAGAAGGCAGATTGAAAAGTAGAATACCTTGAAATATCAATAAGGGTAATCCATCTGCAATAATTAGATTCATTAAAAAAAAATCCAGGATCCACTATGTTGCCACTATGACTATGCCACTATGCCACTATGACAAAAGCCACAGAGAAGAAGGAAAAAGAGTGTATATTAATTATTTTATTTAAATCAATATAGCTGAATAACCTCCTGATTTCTTTTTGCCTGACATAATTAAGCATGCTGCTCTTTTTAAGCCACTGTATTAATATTTTCTGTTACTATCAGATAAACATAATCCTAAACTTTATATTATGGTGACAAGGAGAACAGAGAGCAGATCAGATTATCCAAATTAAGAGCATACCACTGAGAAATATATCATGTTATTCCTCTCCAGGGTATATTCAGGCTGTTCCAAAGTGTGTTTTGATATAGAAATAGATTCTTAGCCCTAGTCCCACGCTAAGCAAATGGCTAGTGTTTATTTGGCCATATCGTGGTCCAGTTTGATATAATGACATAGCTATCAGCAAGCAACAAAATCAGCTTCCAGTGAAGAATGTGATTAAGAAATCTGCTGTCTGATGTTACAAATCAGAAAATCTATGCAATCCACTGGTACCTAGTATCTCCCGTTGTTGTAACATTGAAGGTCTTGGCAATCAGGCAGGAAATCTGGATTCTGTGAAGTTCAGGAAAAGTTGTGGATTGCAAAATACTTTAGTGAGAACTTGGAACAAGGAGTTGAGTCTAAAAGTAAAAATAGAATTTTACACTAACACTTCTAAAGGCATGAGAGTGACGCTATCACATACTATTACTCTATCACATACTATCCCATTCATTCAAATTCCCTTAGTTTTTCATCATAGAATCTGAGTTTTGGGGTAGTAAGGAAATTTACAAATCATCTATTTTAGGATGTTGAGTAACATTGTCTTTTCTTAAAAGGGACAGATCACAGACATGGCCTCAAATTGACTAATTAGGTTTTTAAAAAAAACTCCCTAAATTTTAAAATTCAGAGATATATACATGTAAAAAATATTTTAGTAGAAACTCTTAGTAGCACTATCCCATGAAAAAAAATTTATTTATTCCAATATTTTAAAATAATAATCTGGGGGTGCCTGGGTGGCTCAGTCATTAAGTGTCTTCCTTTGGCTCAAGTCATGATTCCAGGGTTCTGGGATCCAGCCCTGCATCGAGCTCCCTGCTCAGTGGGAAGCCTGCTTCTCCTCCCACTCCCCCTGATTGTATTCCCTCTCTTGCTGTGTCTATCTCTGTCAAATAAATACAAATAAAATCTTTAAAAAATAATTCTCTGCAATAAAGATTGTTCAAAGTGCTTGGAGATATAAATATTAATATTTAAGTAACTAGAAATTGGAGACAGATTCATTCATATATAAGAACTTGATATATGATAGAAAATGATGAAAAGAGAAATTATAGAGGAATTAGAAGACAGTAGATTGTCTCAACAAGTAGAAAAATTATAAACTTTTTTTCATTTAATAATATCTACAGATAAAAGCTTTAGAAAAATTAAGGACCTAAATAAACCTAGCAGTTTATATATTAGCATTTCTTGTGATCTATGGTTAGGAAAGGACTCTGTAAACCAATCCACCACAGCACATAACAATGAGGGGGGGTCTGTTTGTTTTTACTAATATTAAAGATTTTTATTCAACAAAGAATGTCACTGACAAAGTTAACAGCCAGATAACATTGGAAGAAAATATTTACACTGTCTAAAAATAAGGAATTAATATCTGGTATACAAAATGAATTGAAAATCAGCAAATAAATGAATAGAGAAATTGACAAAGATTACAATATAACAGGGAGGAACCTATATTACTAATAATTTTAACACATTAGTTTGTAACAGAAAGAAAAAAAAGAGAGAAAGAGAATTTTAAAATCCATAAAATTACAAAATCATAGAAAACTGATTGAGGAGCTGGAAGGAGTACAAAGATACAGGAACACTTGGCCACTGCTGGTTGAAGTTTGCCGTCAGACTGAGTTATGTGTCATCTATGACCCAATGATCTCACTCGCAAGCATGTGGTGCAGGAAAGTTTGCTCACCCCTCACCTCCACTCCACATCTCTGCAGGGAAATGAGTGAGAATGTTCACTGTAGCATTTCTTCCAGTAGTGGGAAATTGATGGCAATCTAAGTATTTCTCACAGGAAAAGGCTTACTATGGAATACTTTTCAGAAGTCAGAGGCAATGGCCAAAAGATTCACACAGTATCCGAAGCTCTAAAAACAGTACTGATTGAAAGTGGGTGAAACAGACAACATAGAGCTGGGATTTGCCTTATTGCCCAACCTCACAATGTTTGCCCTTTATACTTTCTGCTTAGAGCTTTTATAGTTTGATATTATTGGATTTAAATCTATTGTCTTGCTGTTATTATTTTTCACTTTTATATTTTTGCTTTCTTATTTTCCCATCTTATTTTACATTCTTTTATCCCTCATCTGAACTTTTAAAAATTATTATTTCTATGCATTTTGCCCATACTATTACTTAATTAGTTGTATTGGTTTCTTAATTCCCGTTACAACAAACGACCACAAACTTAGTGGCTTAACACATCACAAATTTATTTTCCCAAATATCTGGAGTTCTGAAGTATAAAATCAAGGTTTTGGCAGGGTTGCACTCCTTCAGAAGACCTCTGCTTCCTTGCCTTTTTCAGTTTTAGAGATGATCTACATGTCTTGTCTTGTGGTTACGTACCTACTGCTCACTCTGATCGCCCTTTTTTCTTTTAACAACTCATCAGGCCTTCTTGGGTAATCCAGATTAACCTCCCCATCTCCAGAGTTTAACAAAATCACATCTTCAAAATCCCTTTTGTCACACAAGATACATTGTTGCTCTAAAGTTTTTAATATAAATTATTTAGGAATGTCTATCTTGAAATAGTATGATACCACTACATGGTGTAAGAAGTTTGCAACAGTATAAATTTTGCATCCATTTCCTCCTTCCCATTCTTTTCCCTTCTCTTATTTTGTGCATATCACTTCTCCCTATGTTATAAACCTCACAATATATTGTTAATATTTTGTATTAAGCACTCACTTATCTTTTTTATATTTGCCTACTTAAAAGTGGGAGAAATAATACCTTCTATATTTACCTGCATTTTTTACTATTTCTGGTTCTCTTCTTTATATAGATCCAATTTACATTTATGTTATACTCTTTCTGCCTGAAGAAATTCCTTTAATTCTTGTAATGCAGACCTACTTCCAATGAACGTTTTTAGCTTTTCTTTGTCTGAAAACATCTTTATTTTGCCTTCTTTTCTATAAAACATTTTCGCTGGGCATAAAATTCTGTCTTGATAGTTTTGCTCTATGTAGTCTTGTCATTATCTTAAGATGCCACTCCATTGTTTTCTGGCTGGTATAACTAATGATGAGTCTTCTGTGGGTAGTAAGCATTATTTGTTCATATATATATATATGTGTATATATATATATATTTATATTTATTTTTATATTAAATATATTTATATTTATATTATTATATTTATATATATATAATATATATATATATTTGTTGTTGTTGTTGTTGTTCTTCAAGATTTTCACTTTATATTTGGCTTTCCAAAGTTTAACAAGGATGTGCCTACATTATGTTTACCTTACATTTTTGTTTGGTACACACACACAAACATGCACACACTATATAGATAGATAGATAGATAGATAGATAGATAGTTTGTATTTGTCCTGCTTGATGTTCTCTTACCTTTTTTGATCTGCAGTTGTTGTATTTGATTAATTTGAAAAATCCATAGTTTTTATCTCTTCAACCTCCTAATTTTCTTCTCCTGGAACCTCACTTACCTATATGTTAAACTATTTGTACATGTCCTATAATTCTAGCATACTCCGTTTTTTTTTTTTTACTCTTTTTTGTTTCATTTTGAATAATTTCTCTTTGCATCTCTTTAGATCCACATCTGTTGTTTCTTTCCTCACCTGTGTCCAGTCTATTTATAAGGCTATCAGAGGAATTCTTGATACCCAAGAGTGTTTTATAAATTGTACACATTTGTATTTGACATTTTTAAAGTTTCCATCTCTGCTGAAATTCCCCATTTGTTCCTGCATAATGTCCATTTTTTCCCACTTGATTCTTTGATACATTACTCAGAGTCAATTTAAAGTCACTGATTGTTTTTAACATCTGAGTCATTTCTGAGTCTGCTTCTGTTAGTTGCTTTATCTTTTGAGAATGGATCTTTTTTTATCCTTTTTCTTGTATTCTCCTAATTGCAGGTGAATGCTAAACATCATGTTTCACAGAAGTCAGTTGAAATAAATGGTATTTATACCTAGATATGAGCATGTCTCTTCTGCTGTCAGGCTGCTAATGTGGAAGATTGAGTCCATCCATTCAGTAGTTGAGCAAACTATAGATTTTGTGGTTGCTGTTGTTAACCATCAATGTACCACAAGTTTCAGACTTCTTCAATGATAAGTCTCTGCCATTTTGTGCTTAGTGTGAAGCCTTGGATGGCCAAGGGATTTACTTTTTTTCTGCCCACCCCCTACAGTTTTCAGTAGATCCTAGATATCTGTATCACACTGAGTGTCTTTCTCTACATTGGCAGTTACTGGCCATGCTCCTTTAAAACACAAATTATGTTGCATTGTTACTGCTTGGTATCCTCTGCTAAGCTTGTAATTAGAGCAGTGAATCTCTATTTTCCTGATCCAGATTTAGTTTCAGGCAGAATCTTTATGTCTGAGCTTTGGGTCTCTTCATCATCCCTGCCTCTTCTTCCCATAACAGCCAAACTCTGTCATCTATCTTTGACAGGTCTTGAGAAGGAAACAGTTTTCTGTCCTTCCCTCAAAAGTAGTGGCCCCTGATTGGTATCAGTCAATTTGATATCAATTTGGGGGATTATTGGGGAGATTTTCTGCCCTCTCTGCAAGGGGCAGACAGCTTTTGTTTCTACCCATTCTCCAGAGGCAATGAATCTTTGCCAGGCTGCATAGGCAGAAAGGAGGGTTTCCTGCCTTTCCTCCAGTGTTTTTGCTTGTATCCCTCCCAGCAGGTGGAGGAGCAGAAAGATTTGCTGCCTCTTTCTTAATGGCGTAGGGTTTTGCTTCTCATGAAAATGGGATCTGCTGTGTATTTATCCCTCAATGACAACCTCTTTTGGATGTGTGCCACCGCAGGGAGCTCACTCTGTGTTCTCCTGCCTTGTGCCCATTTTTCTTGTCATTTCCTGGTGGAGGCCAATGGGAGTGAGTAAGTGACAGGTACTTCCTTCTTCTGATTGTGAGAGGGGCTTTGTGTGGGGTTTCTCAGTTATTCAAAACTAATGTGCTAGCCCACATTCAGCCTTTTAGATTTTATTACAGTTTGGGCTGATTATATATTACTCACTTCTTTGGCAGTCATCTCTTCCTTCCGTAGTCTCCCAAAGGTGAAATAGCCCATGGGTCCCATTCTTATCAGAGGTCTTGTCACTGCTTGGAATTCAGTTTGTTTCATTGTCTTGCTACCTCAGAGCTCCGATGAATTCAAGAAATTAGGATTTTGTAGATTATCCACCATTTTCTTGCTGTTAAGATGGGAGTGATGTTCTGTTGTGACTTTCTATAGCTTAAGCAGAAGTGAAACTGGCCATGGCTTTTTAAAAAGCATTTGGTAAGCAGCACCCTCATACACAGATATGTACATAGTTTATCTTTCAGGCAGAATAAAAATTTTAAAGAGTACATTTTGTCTTGTCCCTTTTCTGCTTAAAACATCTACAGTGGTTTCTCAGTACACTTAAAGCACAAATGGCATACAACCCATAATTCTCTTCATAATCTGCCTGCTGCCTACCTCAGCACTCTTAGCTCGTAACATTCTGCCTCTAGCTCCCTTTGATGAAGCCTATAACATGGGTAGCTCCTATTTTAATTTACTAGACTTCCTCCTGTTTCAGAGTTTTTTCACCTCTAGCGGAATGTTTACTCTCAAAATTTTGTATGGTTGGCTCCTTCTTCATTCAGTTCATATCTGAAATGCCCACTCTCAGTTATTCTCTGATCTCAAATACCATTTTTTAAAATATGACAACACTTTGACAATTTTTTGATCTATTTCTATCACTCTCCAAAGAAAATAAACACAGTGAAAAAAATGGGAAATTTCCTGTAGTATTCATGTCAATATTCTTAGCACCCAGACCATTACTAGACACATATTAGAACTGCAGTAACTATGTCCTGAAAGAAGGGTTGGATGAATGAATAGCATAACTGTGTGTGTGTGTGTGTGTGTGTGTGTGTTCGATATCACCAGACCCTATGATTTCATATGTGCAAATCACCAAACGATGATTTGCACATAGGAAAAATTCAATTTGTACTCATTCAGTACAAAAACAAAAACAAAAATAACAACAGGAATATAGATCTCGATATGATATGGATTTCATAGGTTTAGCCCATTAAAAAAAAATGGTGTTTGCTACATAAACTTACTTTTTTACTTACCCAATATTATTCTTTTGGTAGCACCATCTCTTCCAGTGCCATGCTTTTCTTTTTTATTAAACTCTTACAGGGTGCCTGGGTGGCTCAGTCTTTAAGCATCAGCCTTCAGCTCAAGTCATGACCCTAGGGTCCTGGGATCAAACCTCATATCAGGTTCTCTGCTCAGGCTGAAGCCTGCTTCTCTCACTCTGCCTCCCCCTGTTTGTGTCCCCTTTCTTGCCGTGTCTTCTCTGTCAAATAATTTAGTAAAATCTTAAAAAAAAAATAAACTTTTAGGTTCTTCTCTCACATGATAAGTGATTAAAATAGCATAAGTGATTCCCATCCTAGGGAAAGGAATGTTTTACAAAGGAACAACAGCTTCAAGTGAAACGATAAACTTAACACAGAATTTCAATTTCTAGTCAATGCCAAAGATAGAGCAGTTTGTGGCCTGACTCACAAACACCACACTCTTTCAGTCTTCCTCTCTAAGAGCAGCAGAGTCCAGGTCTCAGACGTGTCAAATTAGTGCAGTTTTAACAAGTACATTCTGAAGACCAGATCTTGTTAGACTATCTTTAGGTTTAACTTTCAATAAAAGGAAGAATAAAGTCTTTTATTTCCTTGCCTTCATGTCTTCCTTCCTTCCTTCCTTCTTTCTTTCTTCCTTTCCTTCCTTTGTGAATGTTTTGGAAAATATTCACTCACTCTGAAATTGTAATTTGCTTCCTTCCCACCTTTTATTTATAAATAAAACTGAGCCAGAGAGCCTCCAGCTACATTTCATAAAGGACCAACCCATTGGCTTTAACATTTACAATCAATGTGGTAACAATGCAGTCACAAATAATTTTGTATTGCAGTTGTCGAGAGAATTCAATCAGATTTTTTTTAATCCTTTTCCAAATAAATGACCAATTCTTTAAGGATAACCAAGGGAGAGAGGGGGAGAGAGAAAAACAACTGTGTTATATTGTTTCTAGTTTGCAAACAAACAAACAAACAAACAAAAAAAACCAAGTTGACTAATGTAACATGCAAATCTATTATTAACTTTTCCAAGTCAATGTGACTAATTACTTCAATCTTCCTTTTTAGGACTATAGTTTTTCTACATTTTTGCATGTTATAATCTTCTAATCTCTTTATACCACTTCTCCATCATAATTATAATTCAGTTTAAATAAATACATTAGACTTATAAAGTTGGATTTTATTAAATTATTAAGCTGCTTTACTTCACAATTTGAGGGAGGAGATTTTAATGGAATTTTTGCAGAGCTAAGAAAATTGTTAATATTGCCTTGATTAGAGACAATATAATACAAACAGCCATTTTATATTTGCTATTGTTTCTTCTTAATTTTATTCACAGAAAAGTTGTATTGTCTTGTTTAAAGCCTTAAATGTGCATTTATTTATACTCATTTAAGCACTAGAGCACTGCTAAAATTCCTTGATTTAAAATATCCAAATTTCTGATCACATAACAAAACCTCAAATATTTGGCACTTATACAGTTGGCACCTTTTAACAAATGGAATTCCAGCTAAAGCAAGATTACAGGCAAAAGTTAGGAAGAGCTATTGAGAAAAGCCAAAGGCATTGAGTTCAAAGAAATGCCATGGTTGGTCAGGTCTCTGCAAGATCAAAGAGTTCTGGGATTGGTTGGAAAGATAAGCATGCAGTTTAGTGCACAGCTGGCTGGTATGGTCACAGTGCAAATGTGTGTTGAAGCTGAGCCAGAGAGAAGGAAAACAGTGATGAGATGGCAAGAGGAAAGGCAGCAGGAGGAAGATAACAATAAAGGAGGGGAAGAAGGGTTAAGGTACAATTGGTGTAAGATGGACCAGTAGGAAAAAAGAGGAAAAGAAAGAAGAGGGGTAAGAAGGAAGCAGGAAGACTGTATGGTGTGGAAAAGAGGAAACAAATATGGAAGATCCAAACCAAGAAAAAAAGGAATCTTATCCAGAACATCCTATTATATTACAATGCCTGAAAATTAAGAAGTAGCTCTATTTAATTTGTATTAGTCCAGATTAGCAAAAACAAAAACAAAAACAAAAACAAAAAACCACACTTATTTTGGCAAGAGCAAAACTCGAATTGCCTACTCAATTGCAAGATACTTTTCCACATGGATTATCCCAGGGCTCCTTAGCGGGGACTCTGTTAGTCACTATTATCATGACTGAGTTTATAGATTAGAAATCTGAGCCGTAGATATTTTAAGTAACTGGCCAAACATTAGCTGTAGAATGAGAAATTGGGTTAATATAGCTGACCTCAAAGATCATGGTTCAATTATGTCATTTTGCTCCCATCTTTGTTTATATTTTATCATAGATGACATTAATATAGCTAAACTTCCTTCTAGTTAATTATCTCAAATTCTATGTGTAATAAAAACAACTATGTTTACCTTTAGTAATACCTCTCCTCTTGCCTCACATAGTACCAGGTCAGTAAGACTCCTAGCTTATGAACAGTCTTGGCTTTCATTCTGGATTCATTTCCTTGATGAGGGAATGCCTGTTGATTTTGGCCAAGAAGTAAAAATTGAAGTCCTCTTTCCATTAACCCAGTTCTGGGGCTTTCCAAAACTACAGGTGAATGTAAAACTCTCATGTCACACCTAAACACTGATTGCAACTTCATGGTAAATGTCATGGTGATAGCTCTCACAGAAATTGACCTTTTAATGCCCACGTCATATCATACAAGACATTTTAGCTAATTAGGTCTTTTATCATGGCTTCCTTAAAATTTTGTGACACCAAGATCACTAATTGAAATGGCTAGCAGTAGATTTACAAAAACTGATTCTCATTAAGTTGATTTGGATAGATTTCAAGGGCTTTGTATATATAACCTGTATTTGTGTTTAAGGTTAGGCACATAAATAAAAATACATATTTTTTGAAATTAGAAAGATCTCTTATTTTCACATTTTTTTTAATTTATGATGAAAGTCCTTGGTCCAGATTTCCTTTCTCATTCTGTATTAGAATGTTACCTTGAAAGCAATGGTTGCTGGGAGTGGAAAGGGAAAACTGGGTATGGAACAAAATGTACTTAAAATAAATATTAAAGGGGCGCCTGGGTGGGTCAGTGGGTTAAAGCCTCTGCCTTCGGCTCAGGTCATGATCCCCGAGTCCTGGGATCGAGCCCCACATCGGGCTCTCTGCATGGCAGAGAGCCTGCTTCCTCCTCTCTCTCTGCCTGCTTCTCTGCCTACTTGTGATTTCTGTCTGTCAAATAAATAAATAAACAAAATCTTAATAAATAAATAAATAAATAAATAATAAAAAAATTAAAAAAATAATAAAAAATAAAAAATAAATAAATATTAAAGAAATGGAAGACAAAGCTGTTTAATATCTCGAAGATAATATCAAAACTAGGATTTCCCTGTTCAGATATAATTTCTTTGAAAGGTGTTAAGCCTGTCAAACAATTAGAACTCTTCTTCAATTTACATACAGTGTAATCAAACCAAACCTAATAACCATGAGAAATGCATCAGATGATATCAATAGTGTAAAAAGATTTATTTCACTTTTTCAACCTGCTTAGTTTTTTATAGAAAAGTAGCCTGCCAGGGTGGTTGATGCAAAGTAGATATACTTTAGCTTTATAGTATAAGTGAGGAAATCAGTGAGTCATGTAATTTGTCAGAGGCAATCAAACAATTAAGAAAATCCAAGAGCAAAACCCAGCACTTTTGATCCCTAGTTATATTTTTCCCATTGTTTCTATTGTTTCTGAGAAGATAAGAGAAAGTGTTTCTATATATAAACAGGAGTTAAGTGGTGTACATACTATTTATGTAATATTTTCAAAGCAGTGGTGGTTGCATATTGCCATGCGCCCTGGTTTTACTGCTTATTCATATCTGACATCTAAATCTTGTGTTGGAAGCCAACTGTAAGCGAAGTCAGGATATCTTGGCAAACTGAAAAATCTTCATAGAGTTTATCCTGATATCAACACAGATTCTCTTTAGGGATAGAAATGGTATAGTTATCTGGAATTTGAGCTCCCTAGAAAAGGCTCAATGGAAGAAAAAGTGTAAGCAAAGGAAGCCACAAGCATGATCATGTATGACCCAGAGTTCAGGGACGTGTGAATTTATATGGAAAAACTTTCAGCTTTGTTTTCATACACATCTAACTAAACTTCAGCATTTTCTTTAATCATGAATGTAACACCAACCACAGTAATATTAGTAGTACCTTGTTACCAATATTAATCAGATATTCCCATGTTATATTACAGCTTGTGCAGACATTTCAAAATTTTATTTATACTAAATTGGGGTATTTAATGTATTAATCACACATTTAAAATACTTACATAATTATATTTTAATATACTAGTTCTTTTTAATTCTTTACCTTGTATTTTATGCATTTAAATACAGTTTGAGAGGTCTCCACAGACTGGCAAAATGATCCATTGCTAAGAAATTTCAAGAACTTCTGATTAACTTTCTGAATTCAAAACCATCTAATCCACTCCCAGTAACTATTACCTCCTAACTGGTTTTTCTCCCTCAATTCTTGCTACTGGGAGATCGAATCTGTACTCAAATTTGTCTTTGAATGTATAAATACCATTTTACTCTCTCATTCAAAACCTTGGATATTTTACCAATCCATTTAGGCTTACATCCAAATTCCATACCTTGGTCTAAATACCATGTCTCTAGTTTCTTCTTTTTTCTCCTACTTAACCACTTTCCACACTTGGTTTTACTCATCATGCTTATAGTACTGTCTTTCTTGTGGTTATATCACACCGAGTCCAATCCTGGCTAAGTCTTTTGGTTTAGTTCAGCACTTTGGAATTCTCTCCTCCAACTCCATCCCACACCACATCTTTGCTAGGCTTTTCCTCCCCCATCAGGTGAGATGATCCCTGATTAAAGTAGTGCTTTTCTCCCCAAGTCACTGTCACATCATCTTTATTGTTTGTTTCAGAGTTGATACCACTATCACGTTTATGTCTTTCCTTTGCCAGATTGTAAGTTCCAAGAGGGCAAAGACTCTGGCTGGCTCACTACTTTAAATCCTGTGGCACCTAGTGGGCACCCAATAAATATTTTGCCTGAGTGAATGAGGCCCATCATTTTTTGTTTAGGAAACTAGGGCACAGAATGCTTAACTAGTTTCCTTGTCATTTCACACAGAGATATAGACACTGAAAGCATCTGTAATTACACTTTTAATGACCCGTTGGCATTTTATTTTTGAAATCAGTTAACAAATCCATCCATTATTGAAAAATGCAGTTTTTCTTATGTTGAATGGATTTTTTGAGATTTGTCCTATTCCTCCCTAAAAAGATAAATCATCTAAGCACAAAGTGTAGATTCCTTTTATAGCACTGAGTAATTTTCTCTAAAATTATACCCCAAAGTTCTAATTTTTAGAATTATATCTTCTTAACGTCTCTCTTGGTCCTTGGATGGTTTTTATACAACAGTGCCCCTCTATGTTCTACCAACATCTAGGCCACCTAATTCTTTGTAGATTATTTAGCCCATAGTTAATTTTTATTGTAATTATATATTATAATTAATAGCTTAATTTCAAGATCACTGACTTGTTTGGTTGCCAGGCTTTGGGAAATCCATGAATGTGGGTTAAATGTCATATTTGATTACCTCTCAGTTCATCGAGATTTACAGAAATTAGAATTTCTTCTACATGGAAAGAATCTAGTCTAGTAGATCTAGTTTGCTTATTTTCTTGAAATAGTTGAGCATCCACTGATACAAATAAACAGTCTAGTTGAAAACAGGATCTTGGCTGGTCTTTAAGAACCAGCTGAACTAATAAACCAACTTTGTCAGTGCTGTTCTCCCCAGAGCATTCTTTTCCTTTGATGCTGCTAACGTGTAGGTACTCTCATTTATTATAGGATTTGCATTTGTGATACTAGTCAAATCATCTGAAAACCTAGATGTTTGGGACAAGGCAATAAACAGATGACCTAAGTGGGATTAAACTTTTACAAAAGAGCTTTCTCTGCTTTAGTCCCAGAATCTGTCGGTGTTCAGCCCGGCGGTGTGATCAAAGCCAGATAAGTCTGGAACGGAGTAAAGACAAATTGTGACTGCCTCGCAGAATAGGAAATTAGCAAGTGCGGCAGGTATGCAGAATTCTCATGGAAGCAGTGAGTTTATGTTTCATGTTATGAAAATAGTGAGAGTGAATCTGGATGGTAAAAAACCAAGTCATGCCAGAGCACGTGAGTCAGCTATGTACAGACTTGCTAGGGAGTTTTCCTTTGTTCTTTTTTTGAGGTGGCACTTGGCTTATTTTAATGGCATTTCCTTGCATGGCATAATCACCAGCTATGTGATTAACCATGTCTAGTTAAGTTATTTCATCACATCAAAAGTAATGTAAAATAGCTTTTCTGTTGACTGGGAAGCTGAGTTTGGTGGCTACGGAAGTACCAGACATCAAAGAGCTCTATTATCCACAGCCTGCATGGAAACAGGCCAGCAACATTGCAAGTTTCCCCTCTATTGCTCTTTCCCTTCAGTGGAATCATCACTCACTAGACTGGAGGGACGGAGGTGATTTTTATTATAACCCATTCTTGCACTCTTTATCCAAACAGGAAGAATGGTGACCAGCTGTTTTGTCTCCACTGAAGGCAGATAAAGGGGGAAAAAAATGTTCAGATTGTAGCAGGAAGACACCACCGTGTCCTGGCTAGAAAAAAAACACTAGAGAGGCTTCTCATTTTAGCTTCTACCTCTAGCCAGTTGTTCAATTACGGCTAAGCTGTTTAATTTCTCTTAGGCATTTATAAAAGGCTGGGACTAATTTAGTCTGAAAAGTGCTTTGGGGCACTAAATCATATGTCACTTTATAACCTAAACTTGAAACAAGAAAATGAGAGATATCCAAATTTCAGCCCCAGAAAAATTTCAATAGAGAAAACATTAACTATATTATAGTATGTCTCAATTTCTTTTAGTGAGATGATTCTGACAGGTGAGGAAGTCTTCGCCTTGAGGGGATGCCTGGAAATTGCATTTTCTCATGAATATCTAGTTTATCAGCAGGAATTATATTCTGATGGTAGCTTCCAAGTTGGATCACCACTATGGGATAAGAGCAAGATGTTAATATCATTGTAGCATTTCTGAGAACCCAAGGTGCTCTGTTTAGTTTTATATAGTATCAAAAAATAGTATCATGCAAAAAATGAAATTAGTATTTTGTATGCTATTCTTCCTTTGCTCCCTGTAGACATGAAAATATGGCATCCCAATTCTAAGGAATTTAAGATTACTTCCATAAAAAGTTAGTCTGATTCCCCCTTTTTATTTCTTGTTATATCATATAAGAATGACTGAAATAAACCTTTCTTCACTTATTAATAACATCTATGTACCAAAAATACACTTAAAATGATGCCTTGATTAGTTACATTTGTGCTGTAAGAAGCTTTCCTAATTATAATGCCAAGAACAAGAGAAGTCACAGAGAATAATATTGCACTTACATGCTTAATGATGGCAACCCAAGCAACTGTTCATTAAATCTATACCAAACTCTTATTTTTAACCCATTATTTCCAGACAACTTTTAAAGTTTGAAAAGAATCCCATCCACCTTTGAGTTCTCCTCTTCATTTTAAAATTCAACTCTTCATCTGGCTACTGACATGAAAATGCCCTTCTATAAAATCCTTCAAGAACAGCATGAGCAGCCCTTGAAAAGCAGATGTAGCAAGTCAAATGAATATGACTAGGCGGCAGGTGAATCCTGAGAGGAGGAAATAAAAGGAGAAAATGACAGCATCTGGGATGCCCACTATATAAATGCAGAGGGGGCATTGTTTTGAGATAGCTGAAGCAAAAGAGGGGCAGGATGGTTGTTGTTATACCTATTTTATTGGTTTAACAGTATTGCATCCAAACGTATATTTAAGTAGCTATTTTTAGCTTGAGAACTTTCCTTATTCTCTAAACGTCAATACTTCATCCTATAAAATGGGGCTAAAAATATTTACCCCAAAGGGTTTTCATTAGACTTACATAAGATAAGATGCACAACGTACTTAACACGTCTGAGACATTCAATACAGGGTAGCTTCTATTTTTAATCTCAGCCATGGAATAAGTACTTGGTACCTCATTCGTCAAGATTTTGTTGCTTTTTGTAGTCCTCCTGTTTAGAAGAGTGTAAGAACAGGAATGTTATCCTACTGATCAAAAAAGAAAAATGGCACACTTTATCAACTCTAATTCAATGCTTATGAAAGTGGATATGGCACAAACTAGGGATTAAAATTGAAAAGATATTTAAATGGGTCATAATCCAGCGTAATCAACAGCTGAGAAAACTATTATCAGATAACCAAGATGTGAATTTTTACTTTGTCAAAGACCTGTCTCAGGTCCCAGGTCTCATTCCTTTAGGAAATGGCCATCATTCCATAGATCTATAAATCAAGTTCACTAGCTATATCCTATTAATTATGGCAGACAATTGTATCTAACACCATCCTCATGATTGCTTTACAAAGTATCTTCCTGGTTTGTTCTGCAAGTTCTATGAAATTTAAAATGGTGTTTTGTTAATGAGTTGTGGAAGCATTATTTCTTAACGACATTAAGAAGGATAAAGGATTCCAATTTGAAAATGCATCCAAAGAAGAATTTTAAAATGTTATTTCTAGCTTCCTCTTCTGTTTTGGGTATTGGATCCTACTAACCTTGGGGCTTTTGCTCAGAGGGAGAGGCAGTTTGGAGGGGCTGCGACAGAGCAGAATTGCTGAAGGATTTGGGGGATATTGCGGAGTAAGGTGAAAGAAGTCATTGTCAGTGAGGCCAGAGAGACTTGGGAGAAGAAGTATGCTGGTTTTGCTAGGAGTTCAGTTATTCTGTCTCATACAATCCTCACATCTTGCAGAAGATGAAAGGGATGCTCAAGCAGCTAAGTAAGTTGCTGGCGGTGTATGGCTGTCAGGATTCAGTCCCAGGAGTGTTTGACTCCAAAGCCTGTATTTTTTTCCTCTAGATCATTCCTGCACTTCCACTTTTTAAAGAATTTCTTACTTTAAATGTATTTAGCTCTGCATTTTTAGATATGTTTGTATCCCTGGAAACCAAATGACAGAGGGTTTGTCTTTTTGAGGGTACCGTTTTATTCTGAGACATCAGGGGAGAACCCTGCTCATACATTACTGTCACAAGTCTTTGGCAGGTATGCCAAGTTATCTTCCTTTTCCTGAAGCACGGGGGGGAAACAAAAGGCTGTGGCAGGTTAAACAGAGGCAAGAGAGCCAGAAAAGAGAAGGCAACTGTCGGAAGCAGGGTAAGACTGGCAAATGGGAAGAATTAAGTCACAGTTGAACAGAGAGTTGAAAGAACATAAATTGACGCTAATAAGTATAGACTAGCAGGGGTTATTAGACCCTTGCTGCTTTTTAAAAGTCAGTCATATTTTGATCAAATGGTGGAGAGAATTTTAATAAAATGGTCCTTCAATGGTTCTGTGAGCGAGGCACGTCTCACTTGCTGGACAGTGCGGGCTTACACTGACATATAAGGACACATGGCATCTCACCATTGCCCTTATTCTGGACTCCCTGGGAAAGTCAATCCAGAAAGTTTTGTCAGCTGTCCCAAGTATCTTTTACCTCCATCCTGTTACATAGCCAACCAGGTCAAAACTCAGTGGTGCAAAACAATAAACATGGATTTAGTTCACAAATCTGTGGGTTAATTGGATGATTTTACATATCTTGTGGAAATTATGCACATATTATGGGGGTGGCTGGCTTTTTCCTGCACTAGGACATACTTGCTTGGAATGACTGCTGTCACTTGGCTTTGTCTTTCAAAGACTCATGTCTTTCATTGTCAGGCAGGCATGGTCTCAGAGTGAAGGAAAGATGCAGAAGCTAGAAAACCTCATTATACAAGCATTTCCTGGGTCTCTGCTTGTGTCATGCTTGTTAATATTCCTTTGGCCAAAGTGAGTCACATGGCCAAGGCCAAAACCAGAACCAAAGTGGAAGGGCTCTGCACAGAAACATAGCCAGGACCAGAGAAGGGGAGGAACTGAGTCATTGCTATAACCTGCCTGCCTCATGACCTTTGTTTATACATTAGAGGTTTCTGCTTAGGACACACACACACACACAAACACAGACATACACGTGTACACACATACACCAACACACATGTGCACACATACACCACAAAAAAAACCCAAGCAAACACAAGAAAAGAGGAAACAGAACGCATATATTTAGGGGAAATAAATGCAAAACAAGGATTTCCACATTAGCTGTTATTAGCAGGGGCACTGTAATTAATTTTTGAGTTTTTCTTAACATAAAAGGGAAGGAGGCTGAGTTGCTCTGACTTTAAATAAGTGAGTTAACTGTATTCACATTTATTGTGGTTACTGACAAATTTGGACATTTTTCTATCATCAAGTATTACTATCTCACATTTTTGTTATTCATTTTCTTTTCCTTGATGAACTTTTTAATGTTCCTTATTTTTTTGCATCTCAGGTTTGGAAAGTATAGTCTTTTTACTTTCTTTTATTAACTGTCTGAACATTTTTAGCAATAATCCTTAATTTAATATTTTAACCAAGGTAGAATTACACAAACCACATCATTCTCCTTAAAAAGTCATCATCAGTATCCTTCAGCTCCCTTGTGAATTCACCTTCACAATGTTATTACTTCTATTGTCTAAAATTTAACATTATGTTTTTAAAATTTCAAAGGCTTTTATTTTCAATTGATACTGATTTACCTTTACTAAATTTGCATATTTAAAGTCTTTCAATAGTTAGAAATTATGTTTGTAATTTAAAATATTTCCTTAAAATTTTTAAAGTGAAAAATATGAATATATAAGGGATAACACAAAAAATGGCATACAATTTAAAAAGTTCCAAAAAAGTATATAATGAAGGACTATGCTCCATTCTACTCTATTATAGAACCCACACCCTGTTCCAGAAGCAAACAATTAACATTTTTATATATTCCTATATATTTTATGCAAATACAAGTGTATATACATATTTATGTGTGTGTATGTATACTCACTTTTTATTTTGATTGAAAGTTACTATCATATGCAATGTCTGAATCTTTTTCATAGTATTTACTTTACATTTTTACTCTGTGATATTGCTTTCTCCTTAAACTATGGTGACAAAGTTTTCTGGTAGCTCATTTCAAAGTAGCATATAAAATTAGTTCATTCTTTTGATTGGCTGCTCAGTGTTCCATTATAATGATACACCATATTTTATTTAACAAAGTACCCTATTAATGACTACTTCATTTGTTTCCCATCTTATACTCACAGACTGCAATTATTATCTCTGCCCCGATGGTATCTTATCAAACTCTTTGATCTTTGCCAATTTGATGAGTAAAATTTGGAGCTTCATAGTTTTCATTTGCATTTTTAATATGGCTAATATTAAGTAACTTTTCATATTTTAATATGCCCAAGAGCTAGCTGCATTTCTTTTTTTAATAAGTTCTTTTTCATATTCTTTGCCCATTTTAGACGTCTTACTGACTATAAATTGTGATATTGACTAAAAATAAAATCAGTTAGCCATTTTCTATAGTATAAATAACAACATTATTTTCATTTTAACCCGTGTCTTTGGCTTTACCTTATACATGCTTGGTAATAATTTTTTTTAAACTTCAAGTAGTAAAATTTATCAGTATAAGTCACAATAATTTCTATATTTTTTGTGTCATATTTAGAAAGGCTCTACCCATTTGAAAATTATTTTATAAATTTAATAAAAATTTATACTTCTTTTTTCCATATTTAAATATTTGACCTGTCTGAACTTTTTGTGGTATACAATGTAAGACAGAGATCTAACCTTTTCCTCTAGTTACAATAGTGTACTAAATAATCCACTTTTTCTGAATGGATGTGAAATACTACCATTATTAAATATACACAGAGTTTTCTTCATGGATTTTCTATTTTTTTCCATTAATCTGTTATTGGCAAACTTTTGACATCCTCATTTTTTTTTTTTTTCTAAATATTCATCTTATCTTCTTGGTCTAAGTGCCTTAAATGCATTTCTTCCTTGGGAGCCCTCTCAAGTGATCACCATTTTTATCCTACCATCACTTCTAATTCTGTAGAAGTAGAGGGACTCTCTGTCTTTTCATTGTCACCATGCTGACTGGTTTCACTTTACATTCATGACCACTCTCTTCATGTTCTTTAGTGCTACCTGGGGTTCATACATGCTTCCTTTTCTCAGGCCTCCAATAACTTCTACACTATCCTCATCCTCATACCATAACCTTGTTTTGTGTTCCACTAAAAACAGAAGCAATCAGAAGAGAACTTCTGTGCAAGTTCCCTACCCTTTGAAGGCATCTATGCCCATACACTTCCTTCTCTTCTCCTACTGTGGAAGCATTATCTGTGCTCTTTTCCCAGGTTAACCTCTAAATTATGTATCTAATGCAGTGCCTTCCATATGCTCAAGGATAATGTTCAGTCATTGTTCTCGCCATCACTTACCTCATCTGTGTTTTCCCTCTAATGGATTATTTCCATCAGTGTAAGCATTCTGTAAAATCTCCAATCTTAAAAAAGAAAAAAAAAATATTCTTAATCCCACATCTTCTACCTCCAGCTAAAGCCACAAATATCTTCTTCCATTGACAGCAAAACTTTTCAAAAGGGTAGTCTGACTTGCCGACTATAATGCATCTCCTCCTATTCTAGATATAATGCTCTGCAATCAGGATTTCACTGTCTTAACTCTATGAAACATTCTCTTTTCAAAGTCACCCAGAGTTTCCACATTGTTGAGTAGAGACCTCCATTCTCAGTCTGCATATAACCTGATTCCCATAATCACTACCTGTTCCCTGAAATATATTCTTCTACTGGCCTCTGCAATGACTTCTGATACCAACTATTCAGAGTTGAGCCAAACATTAAGGGTACAGCCCTCCACAAGACTGCCATGAATCTAGGGTTTCCCAGGCCACCCTCCCCTCTGACCTCCTTTCTACAAATTCATGAGTTCTTACTACCCTTAGTAATTCACCAGAATGACTCATATAACTCAGGAAAAGTGCTATACTAACTATTATCATTTTAATAACAAAAGGATACAAAGCAATACCTGCCAAAGGGAGATGTACACCGGGTAAACGTCTGGGAGGATCCCAAACATTAAGCTTCCTTATCCTCAGGACTTGCTACCTTCCAGGCACATTGCTGTGCAACAACAGAGTATTCCCAACCAGCATAATCTGGTTTAGTTTCCAGAACTTGTAGTGGGGTTTGTTGACGTAGGCACACTTGACTCAATCCCTGGCCACTCTGTTGAATTCAATATCCAACTCTCCTCCTTTCGCCAGAGAGCAGGCTGATATCATATGACTCAACCTTCTAACCACAGTGTTTGTGTTTCTGGTATGGCTTGCCCCTATCCTGAGTCATCTCATTGGCATGAACTATCTGGCAGTCCTCCATAAATTACAAAGATGATCTTGTCTCTCAGGAGAATTTAAGGATTTGCAGGTCACTTCCCAGTAACCAAGGATAAGGGCCAGCCAAATTTATTACTCAGCTTCCACATTTAGGTGTTCTACTCCACTGGCACTCCTCTTCTCTGTGCCCTTTATAAGTACTTTCTAATCTCCCTAATCTCTAGCGATGGGCTGTCCCAGGATTTCATCCTTTCTCTACAGTTACTTTCTGGGTGATCTCATCAGTTTTATATCTTCAGATACCCTCTGTATGCTGAAATATACCCAAATTTATATCTCCGGCCCACATTTTCTCCTTATAATCTAGAATCACACTTGAAAGTACCTACATGACATTTCATGGGAACATCTGATAGGCATCTCCAGTTTTACAAGCCCAAAAGTTTAACTTCTCATTCTTCCCCCATGACCTTATTCTACTTGCTCTTATAACCATCTTCTTTTCACATTGCCTGTCTTGCTACCAACTTTATTTATACAAAATCATATTATTATCCTAACCCACTTCCTTGCTTCTGACTTTCCCTTTCAATGGTTTATTCACAACACAGAATCCAGAGGAGTCCGTCTTATGCATGTCAGATTATGTCACTGCTCTGCTCAAAACCCTCCAATGGATTCCCATCGAATTCAGATGAAAAGCCAAAATATTTATAATGACCGACAGAACTTTAGATGACCATGACCTCTTAATTCTCTGACCTCATTGCTTATCATTGCTTAGTATTTTCACTGTGGTTTTCTCTCCTTTTTTTTTTTTTTTTCCCCCACTGTAGTTCTCTTAACTCCTGGTTCTCTTCCAAGTTACTGTGAAACACCAAACATGCTCATGCCTCAGAACCTATTCATTTCATGTTTCCTGTGCTTAGAAAATTTACTCCAAGTATCTGCCTGGCATACCATGATTTGTTTCACTCCCTTGTCAAATATCACTTCATCAGTGAGCTTTTCCTTAATTACCCTATTGAATATTTAACATCCCTAACATTTCTCATTCCCCTTCCTGCTTTTTCTCCATCCCACTTATTAGCATCTCACATATTAATTTTTTGAATTATATGTCTTTCCCTCTGAGAATATAAACTCCATGGGGACAGATAACTTTTTTTTTTCCTGATTTCTTCACTACTCTATCCCAAATCCTTAGAAAAATGTTGACTTACTATAGGTGCACATTAAGTACTTACTAAATGGATGAACAATTCTGCTTCCTATCATGCAGTTTTATTTACTGTACTTTTTGTTATGGTCTTTTAAAATGTGATAGGTCTTGTAAAAATAATTAAATAAGGTAGCCATTAGATTGATGTTGGTCTAATGCTGCTGTGGCCTAAGTATGCAAATGAAAATCTAAGCCTGTAAGTGCCTGAAGGTTATAAAATTTAATCCTAGAGACAACCAATCACAAATAACCAGGTAGATTTTAAGCTACATTAAATAGTATGGTTGAAGAAAATCTTAGAAACTATAGCAAATCCACAATTTCCTTACTCTGCTTCTACCTTTTCACTGTAAGAGTCCCTCTGCAAACCATTGGTGGAGCACTTCTAACCACTTCCAGGTTGGTGTTGCCCAGTTGGAATCAATTTTTCTCAAATAAACTCTTAAAATTTTGAATATACTTTAGTTTATCTTCTAACAATCTAGATTCATCTGCCTTAAGCTTTTGCTTTAGAATTTTGTTTCCCATATCAATTTTAGAATAAACTTACTCCCTTTTAAAAAAATACTATTTTTAAAAATTTTATTTATTTATTTGACAGAGATCACAAGTAGGCAGAGAAGCAGGCAGAGATAAAGAGGGAAGGAGGCTCCCTGCTGAGCAGAAAGCCTGATGTGGGCCTCAATCACAGGACCCTGGGATCATGACCTGAACCAAAGGCAGAGGCTTTGGCACCACCCAGGTGCACCAAGAAATACTTTTGGCACTTTTGTTGGAATTATATTAAATTTAGAGATTCCTTGAGAGACAATTGACATTTATTAACAAGTATTTTTTTGTCTTCCTCATATGCATTTAACACTTTTTAATATATATTCCAATTACACTTTTTGCCAGTTTCCTATAGTTCTTAGATGGTCTGTTGTATGTGATTGCCCATTCTTTTCGTGTGTGTGTGTGTGTGTGTGTGTTTGTGTATTTCAGTTTGGGAAGTTTCTGTTGAACTTTTTTTTTATATAGAATTTGCACATTTCTTATTAAGCTCAGTCCTAGTTATTTTATTTTATTTTTATGTTATTTTGATGTTATTTTATGTTATTTTCTCCATATTTTCTAATAGATCACATACACATACACACACACAGTTACTTTCAGATTCAGCTCTGACATGTAAAGAGGTTGGAAGTTGTCACTCCTGTCCTAAAAGAAAAAGCTGAGAAGACTGAAAATCAACAACTTTTCATGGATTCCTCAGAAAGTCAAGTTTGCCAGACTAGCACCTTGAAATCTTGAGAGACAGGCAAACACAGAGAGTCACAGCTAAGATCTGTTTATGTGGAAGAAGTCTCTGTGGCCATAAACTGGCAGGTGAACTTAGAAGATAATTTGGATGAATTGCTGGAGGCTGAGTGTGAACCATTGTGAGTGAGAAATTCCTAAAAACCTCGGTCTTGGGGGAGACTCTCATCATCCCATGGATTTTTACCTTTGGGAACTGTACTTGGTTCTCATAGTGAAGATTCAAAAAGGTCTCTTCATGGCTCTGATGGGAGAAGGGAAAGAGTAATCTCTGTGAAATTCATGCGGAGCACTCTCCTTAACAAAGACCTGCTCTCCAAGGGAAAAAGACTCGTCCAGAGTTTGATCTCATTTGCTGTAGACAGCATTTCCACTCTAGTCCTTACTAGTCTTCTGGCTTGTCTGAGGGCCTGGAGTGGGGAGGAGGCGACTAAGAAATACTTGTGAAGGTCACAGTGCAGGGACACAGGCACAGTAAAAGACTGAGATTTAATCATAAGACTATAACACTTCCCCCTCCCACATACATCTTACCACCACACAAACAAGGCCCCAGCATAGAACGGTGGATTTCAGCTAGAAGATATGCAGTGAGTATCCTCTCTAAAGAGCACTTCGTGAAGACCAAAGTTAACAAGAAAGACAAAAACAAAGATGCTAGAATTTGAAGTATCTAGCACCTATAGCCATGGCAAACATTAAAACATGGCCAAATTCCTAGCAACATTAACAAAATACTCACACTAAAAGCTTATTACTAGAGTTATCACCCAATACAACACATCTGACTTTAAACAAAAAATTATGAGGCATGCCAAAGACAAGGAAAACCACAGCCTGAAGAGGCAAGGTGAGCATCAGAACAAGATTCAGAAGACCAATGCTGCAAATAGCAGACACGGAATTTAAAAAAACCTGATATTTATTAATTAATATTAGTAATTACTTTGCTAAGTGCTTTATGAAGAGAAAGTAGATCACATGCAAGAACAGAAGGGTGATGTAAACAAGGAGATGGGAATCCTAAGAAGGAATCCAAAGATGATACTAGAAATATAAAACACTGTAAGAGAAATGAAGAATGACTTCTATGCACTCATCAGTAAATTGGATGTGGACAAAGAAGAGTCTGTGAGCTTGAAGGTAGGTCAGTAGAAACTCCCCAAACTGAAATACACAGGAGAAAAGAAGAAAAAATGAAATAAAAAAGAAGAAGTGGGGGGGGACCCTACACATAATAGAACATCCAAAAACTATAAGAAAGTTTGCAAAAAGTGTAATTGGAATGCCAGAAGGAGAAGAAAAGACAGAATGAAGCAGAAGAATATGTGAAGTAATGGCTGAGAACATTCTAAAAGTAAATGACAGACTCCAAACCAGAAATCCATGAAATTCAGAAAGCCCTAAGCATGGTAAGTACAAAACAAAATCTATACCTAAGCCTAGCATATTCAAATTGCAGAACCAAAGACAAAGAGAAAATCCTGAAAGAAGCTAGAGAAGGAAAATCACCTTATCTACAAAGAAGCAAGGGTAAGAATTTCAGAGGAATTTTCTTCAGAAAACAAGCAAGCAAGAAAAGAATCAATAAAGTGTTGAAAGAAAAAGACTTTCCAAATAGAATTTTATATCTAGTGAAATCAATCTTCAGAAGTGAAGGAGAAATAAAAATGATTGAGCTCTGTGTATTATCCGTTCCTAGCTACATTTATATGGCTTTTCACTTACTTGTCTCAGGTTTTCCAGATAAATTAGTCAAATCATCTATCATTGATTGTGCTTATCCACCAGCCCTATTTTTATCTTTTTCCATTTTTTTTTCATAGCATTGTCAAAAAGCTTAAGAATTATAAATAGTACTGGTGATGAAGAATATTTTCATTTTATTTCTACCTTCAGGAAGATTATTTTTAGTATTTACCAACTGTGTATGATACTCGCTTTGACATTAAAAAGTATATACTATAGTTCTCAGTATAAATATAGGTATATTTATATCTACATATGATTATCAGCTTTTCTTGATACAGAGTTTATCTTTCAGATGATTGATAAACTAACTAATATTTATTATTCTTCATTTTGAGCAATGAGGAAGTTCTAGTTGACAAAATGGGAAGATCTTGGAGGTGAGAGCAATAGTATAAAAGAATGTCTGATTGCCATGGAAAGGATAATATTTGTTTCGTATATCAAGAAATTGAAAAATGTATGTATATTCAAAGGGAAGAAGGCTAATAGGCCTTAAAATTAAGTTTCTACAAATAGTCAAATACTATTCCATTGAGGAAATAAGGAGCACCAAAAACCAATATGGCCAGACAGGAAGAAGCCCAGTTGCATTTGCAAAGGGCATGCATGCATCAGAGAGAAAGGAAACTGAATAATCAAGGATAGGCACAAGACTTAAAAATGTATGCTCAGATAGAATAAGGGCAAGTTCAGCTTTATCACTTGTGGCAGATGAGATAGTGTTTATAAATGAGAGCTGGAAATCAGATACTCAATTGGAATTTTCTTTTTGAAATGCTCTATCAGACAAGAAGATTTTCAATCTACAATGGATGGAATAGAGTTGATTGTGAAAACAGAAACAAAGGATACTTGAAAAAAATGGTGATAATTTTCTTGCTACTTTAAATTTATCCACTCATTTGTTTGCTAAAATACTTATTTATTATATTCTAGGCCATTAAAAAGAATAAAAAGAAGTAAATCAGCAGAGAGCATAGTATGAGGAACTTAGCATTTATGAAAGATAAGTCCTATCACTAAATAACTGTAACACAAGGCATCAAGTGATTAGTTCCAGAAGAGAGGAATTAAGGGTCATGACAATTCAGAAGACTATTATCTATTTGGAAATAAGCAGATGTTTTATAAATGGAGTGGGTAGCATGGGGAATAACTGATATGGTAAATGAAAGAATTAGAACTCAAAATCATAACTATCAATTCCATCGATATGCTGAGATTGCACTATCATAAATTTTCTGCATTAGGTTAAAATAATACAGCTACTTAAATATAAATTAGAGGAGAACTTTTTAATGCAATGTACTTTCAGGATTTTAGACTACTGAAAACTCAACACTAACTTTGTATGATATAACTGACAAAAAGAAAGGAAAGACGGGAAGAAGGAATGAATGATCAAAGGGACCAAAGAACTGGGTAGGGATGAAAGAAGATAATGGAAGCTCAGGCTCTGCTAGTAGAGGTATAGCTTTCAGAACAAAGGAGCTGCTGCTTCTCGGCTCTACACTGGCCAGCCCACATCTGGGATGATGTGGGCCCCTACATTTTGTAAGTATTTACACACAAGTAGGGGCACGTGAGGCAGGATCAGTTGGTTAAGCATGCACTCTTGATTTCAGCTCAGGTCATGATCTCAGGGTCCTGGGATGGAGCCCCACATCACATGCTCAGCAGAGAGTCTGCTTGAGATTCTATCCCCCCCTCTCCCCTGCCCCTGCTCCTTGCTTGCACTCTCTTAGTAAGTAAATATATTTTTTTAAATAAATGTATTTACATGTAAGTATGTTTAGAAATGAGTGGCTAAGATGGAGAGGTGTCTAGAAATCATACCATTTAAGAAATAAAGAACTGTGTTCATTTTAGAAAAAAATTCTAGAAAAAAATGAAGATGTCCGGATGAAAATATAGCTGTATTTAAATATCAGAAAGACTGGCATGTGGGAGATCAATTTATTTTTTTTTACAGTTCCATCAGGAAAAATGAAGATCAAGTTGCAGAGAGGCAGATTTCAACTTCCTATAAACATTTTCAGAAATAGATTGGCTATCCTGTGGAATAATGAGTGAGCTTATGCTGAAAATAACCAAATAAAATGTAGTCAACTCTTTCTTTTTTACTAGCACCATATCCTATTAGTTGCAAAATTCTGCAAATTCTATAAACTTAATAAAATGAACTCTATCCATTTTCTTTCTAGAAACTCATCTCAGTTCTCCTCACTTTTCATCTGAATTACCTGTTATACCCCCTACTCCTTGTTTGAGCATCATTCTCTTGCTGTATCAGCTCCCACACCACAGCTTGAGCCAACTTTCTATTATTAAATCTGACACTAAACTCTCCTGCTTGTAGCACTTTAATGGTCCTCAGGAAAATGTCTAAATTCCTTAGCTTTGCTTCATGATGTGTTCCATAAAGTCTTCGATCACAATTCTACTTCAAATATATACAATTCAGCCTGCTTTCTCCAGCCACACAGACAGACATACTTTCAGACTTATTCTGTGCCATGCATTTGCCTTTATACCCCTTGTTTCCTGTGCCTAGAATGACTTCTACTTATTTAATCAGACTAATTTCCACCTGTTTTTTTTTTTTTTTTTTTCAAAACACATGTATCTAGTGTCATTTTTTCAGGGAAGACTTTCCTGAACTCATCCTAATTTTGATAATAAAATAGGTATGATTGAGTATCTATTATATGGTGGAAAGATACAGGAGACTTCATTTCCTATCTTGTCAGTGCCTATATGCTATTATTTATATATTATAGTGTCATATTCATAGTAGAAATATTTTCATATCTTAAAAAGGCTTTTTCTTACCATCCATCCAAATAAAATCCCCCTGGTCTCCAGAATCAGAGTTAAAGAGGAAGTTAGAGTGAGTGAAGTTTTCTAAGGGAGGACATTCAGCTCAGCTTGCATATGCTAGAGCTGATTCTGAAAGTAGGCCCTCTATGAGGGGTCTGAAAAGAACAGAAATAAAATCTTTTATATCCCAAGCCTTATCCCCCAATTAGTCCTCAACAGTGTGACCTACTCCATTCTACTCCTCCAGGAGCTTCTCAGAGATTTTATATTAATTTCCCAGATTCAGCAAAATACCACCCTCACCCCTGTGGCATCACCAGTGGGTTACAAGTGGGTTACAGGTGGGTTACAAGCAGGGAGCCTAGAGTTGAGTTCTTCCTCCATCTTGCTGGGAAGTCTGTGTCTCCTTTTCCTCATGATTGTGTGTGTGTGTGATGGTAAATAATTTTCAATATTTTTCATTGTTTTTTTTTCCTCAGTTGTCCAGTGATTGTTTTTAAATGATCTCAGCTCACTAAATGTAAATTTTTGGTTAAAGTATTCTCTAACACTCTGCTGATACTCAGTAACCAGTGACTCCACTTGGAAAGCTGCAACTTGAGTGACCTTTTGCACTGGCTCTCTTCATAAACTCTGAGGGAAAACCCAAGAAAATTAATGGGTTCACTGGATGTTATTCTCCAGGTATTCTACCATTTTTGTTCTTTTATACTATAAGTGAATTTTTCAGATAGTAAAGTGCAAGCTTTATTGCCTCCTCCTCAGATCTAATATTTTTGGAAGTGTATAGTTTCTACATATTCCTGACATTAACTCATTGCCCTAAACTGTAGCAGGGAACAGACATCAGATCATCTGAAAATGACACTTCAGCAAACAGAAAAGATAAGTAGATTGATTCAGTCTTCAAGATCTAGGCAAGTAATTCCAGATAGCTACCTCAAATAATTTTTCCCTTTCTCAGGAACAACAATAACCAAAAAGCTACCTTGTACTAAAAGCAAACATCAAGCTTTGTGAGAAAAGATTAACCAAGCATTTTAGAGGCATCATTGTAAGTGCACTCTGCAAAATTAAGATCACATAAAACTCTAATAGCATCTATTAATTGCTCAAAGCCTATTAAGTCTTGCAGATAGGGAGAGCAATGCTATGCTCACTAGCCGCACTTTATACACTCCTCTGTCTGACTCTTTTACAACTACCATCTCTTGCAAAATGCTTTGTTCCATCTTAAAGAACTGAAGCACGAATAACTCCTTTTTTCTCCCCAGCTGAGTTTTGGCAAGGAGACATTAAGTTACTTGCACGCTAGGGAGCAGAGCACTAATGAAAGCGAATGAAAAGTAATGTACCTAAGGAAAAGGTAAATGATAACAACCAGTGCACAACTTTTTATGACTTGGGCCTTTAAAGTGAAAAGCACTTTCTATAACAATAAATGTTCTGTGTTATATAATGTTGCAATAACACACTAAATAACGGAACAATAGTTGTAATTTCTCTACTCTGCAACAAAACGTGTTCAGAATCGGAAAATTAAATTTTCTTTTTCCTTTTACTGTTTCAATTATGTGTGTATTAAGCTTTGACACAGCCTTAAAAAATTATTGTCCAACTCCAACAATGAAGAGTTGAAGCCCTATTGACCCACAAGACATTGTTAGATGTGTTTTCTCTTATTATTTGTTGTAGAGAATCTTATAGGTAGTGGTTATGGCCATTGGATGGAGAGTGAGGGACGACCTCAGAGACTCATATTTAATTCTGTTTGAAAAGTTGATGATGCTTGACATGTGGAAAGAAATTCTAATTATTCATATGAGAGTCTGTAGATTGGATCTGGGTACTACTGAAATCTCGGTTCTGTAAGTTTGTCACGTGTAAGACCAAATGCAGCTCCTTCATTCTGCTACTACAAACAAATAAAAGCTCTACAAACAAATAAAAGCTCCCTATGCTCTAGGGAACATACTATTGTATCAACATGCAAACAAAATACAAACAAACAGCCCCAAACCTCTTAGATCATACAAGAAAGCATGACATACTCCTTCAGAGTAACTATCACTAATTAAATTATCAGTGTGATCCCGTCCGTGACAACTAGTTTATTTCACACAACCCAGTTACTTTCCTAACTATTATATGGGCATCAAAGATAAATTGGGGTGTGTGAATGCACTGATATTTCTCAAATGCAGTGGCATGAGAAGACGTTGGTCACCTCCACTGTCCTCATCAGCATTCTTCAAATACCCCACGGAAACACATAGGAAGTAAAACAGCATTGTGCTTTGCAAAAATGCTTGAAGACATGTCATTAACTACCACTGACAAATCAATCCTACCTTTCTAATTCTGAAGCCACTGTTTCTTAATGTAGTCTGAGGTCTTGACTATGAAATAGGGCTAAGGTCACAAGATTATTATTTGTTCTGAAGTCAGGAAAAGGTAGTAGTAATAGAATCTTTTGCTTTTAATTTCCAGAGAAAACTACTGTTTATTACCAACCAACTAGTATTTTTAGCAAATGTAGTTTATAATCATATAATCATACTGGAATTTTTTTACTCACTTGATTTATTATTTGAAATTTTTAAAAAAGAGTATAATTGACATATAGCATTTTATTAGTTTCAGATGCATAATATAATGGTTTGATATTTGTATATATTGTGAAATCACCACAGTAAGCCTAGTTGACATCCATAACTATGAATAGTTAAAAAAAATTTTCTTGTGATAAGTATTTTTTTGTCATATAATTTTTTTTTAATTTTTAATTAATTTTTTATTTTTTATAAACATATATTTTTATCCCCAGGGGTACAGGTCTGTGAATCACCAGGTTTACACACTTCACAGCACTCACCAAAGCACATACCCTCCCCAATGTCCATACTCCCACCCCCTTCTCCCAAACCCCCTTCCCCCAGCAACCCTCAGTTTGTTTTGTGAGATTAAGAGTCACTTATGGTTTGTCTCCCTCCCAATCCCATCTTGTTTCATTGATTCTTCTCCTACCCACTTAAGCCCCCATGTTGCATCACCACTTCCTCATATCAGGGAGATCATATGATAGTTGTCTTTCTCTGCTTGACTTATTTCGCTAAGCATGATACGCTCTAGTTCCATCCATGTTGTTGCAAATGGCAAGATTTCATTTCTTTTGATGGCTGCATAGTATTCCATTGTGTATATATACCACATCTTCTTGATCCATTCATCTGTTGATGGACATCTAGGTTCTTTCCATAGTTTGGCTATTGTGGACATTGCTGCTATAAACATTCGGGTGCACGTGCCCCTTTGGATCACTACTTTTGTATCTTTAGGGTAAATATCCAATAGTGCAATTGCTGGGTCATAGGGCAGTTCTATTTTCAACATTTTGAGGAACCTCCATGCTGTTTTCCAGAGTGGCTGCACCAGCTTGCATTCCCACCAACAGTGTAGGAGGGTTCCCTTTTCTCCGCATCCTCGCCAGCATCTGTCATTTCCTGACTTGTTTATTTTAGCCATTCTGACTGGTGTGAGGTGATATCGCATTGTGGTTTTGATTTGTATTTCCCTGATGCCGAGTGATATGGAGCACTTTTTCATGTGTCTGTTGGCCATCTGGATGTCTTCTTTGCAGAAATGTCTGTTCATGTCCTCTGCCCATTTCTTGATTGGATTATTTGTTCTTTGGGTGTTGAGTTTGCTAAGTTCTTTATAGATTCTGGACACTAGTCCTTTTTCTGATATGTCGTTTGCAAATATCTTCTCCCATTCTGTCAGTTGTCTTTTGATTTTGTTAACTGTTTCCTTTGCTGTGCAAAAGCTTTTGATCTTGATGAAATCCCAATAGTTCATTTTTTATTGTGATAAGTATTTTTAAGATACATTCTCTTAGGGGCACCTGGGTGGCTCAGTGGGTTAAAGCCTCTGCCTTCGACTTAGGTCATGATCCCAAGGTCCTGGGATGGAGCCTCGCATTGAGCTCTCTGCTCAGGCAGGAGTCTTCTTCCCCCCTCCCTCTCTGCCTGCCTCTCTGCCTACTTGTGATCTTTGTCTATCAGATAAATAAACAAGATCTTTAAAAAAAAAATACATTCTCTTAGTGGGGTGCCTGGGTGGTTCAGTCAATTAAAGGTCTGCCTTTGGCTCAGGTCATAATCCCATGGTCCTGGGATCGAATTCCGTGTCAGGCTTCCTGCTCAGTAGGAAACCTGTTTCTCTCTCTCCCTATGCACCTCCACCCTGCTTGTGCTCTCTTGTGCTCACAGTCTCTCTCCCTCTCTCCATCTCAAATAAAACAATAAAATCTTTTTTTAAAAAAAGATTTATTCTCTTTCAAATATGCAATATAACATTATTTTTTTTAGAAACAACATTATTAACTATAGAACTATTAACTGTATAATTAATGCTGTACATTACATCCTGTATCCAACAATGGATGAATGCATGAGGAAAATAAACATATAAATGTACACACCCCAATTACTTATTTATTTTGTAACAAGAAGTTTGTATCTTTTGACCCCCTTTGCTCATTTTGCCTACCCCATAGCCTTCCCTCTGGCAACCACCAGTGCCAGTCTGTTCTCTGAAATTGAAGAATTGAGGGTTTTTGTTTTTGTTTCATTGGTTTTAGAGTCCACATATAAGACAGATTGTGAGGTTGTTGTTTTTTTCTGTCTAACTTACTCCATTTAACACAATGTCCTCAAGATCTATCTGTGTTATTGCACATGGCAAGATTTCCTTTTTTTTTTATGGCTGTATGTGTATGTGTACATTTTCTTCATCCATTAATCCATTGCTGGACACTTGGATTTTTTGTATATCTCAGCTGTTCTAAATAATGGTGCAGTGAACATGGGAGTGCCGATATCTTCTCATTATAGTGTTTTCATTAGAAATTTATGTACACATGTTTTTGATGAGTTTCTTATGTACGTGGAGCACCTGAAACTGAGGAGGAGAAGAAAGGTGAAAAGAAAAAGAAAAAAAAGAAAAGAAAAAAAATATATATAGTACTGGCAAATAGAACACAGCCACACACTTGATTTTGGGTGTATTTTGGTCCATTTGATGGAACTACCTCCCAAATTTTTAAAGAAAGTAAAACTTACATATGGATAAAAATAAGGGTAAACACAATGAAGGGATGGAATATGACTGTAAAGATGAGAATTTTAAAAGATTATAAAAGAATAATTGATAAGATAAGAAGTTAGTTGAAAAAGAAAGGAAAGAAAAAGAGGAGAGAATATGATCAGGCTGGAGACTAGAACAAAGCTATGTGCTATATTTAGGGTATATTTTATCTACTAGAAGAAATTATATCCCAAAATTTTAAAGAGAAAAAAATTGTAATATACAAAAAAAAAGGTTAAATACAATGAAGGGATAGAATGTGAACATAACAATGAAAATTTAAAAAGATTTTTAAAAAGATATTGATAAGATAAAATTGTTTAAAAATGTTAAAATAGGAAAGAGGAAAAATTTTTAAAAATAATAATTAAAAAAATTAACTTTGGAAAGACTAAAGGATCATGGGGAAAAAGACATGAGTTCTGTGTGTTGCTTTCCCCTAACTCTGGGGGTCTGCAGTTCTCATTGATCTGTGAACGGGATTTGGCTGGATGTTCTTGCTGATCTTCTAGCTGAGGGGACTGTTGCCGTGAGTCTCAAATGTCTTTGCCTGAGGTGGAATTCCCAAGGGCCGGCTAAGTAATCTGCTTAGTTCGCTCTCGGGAGCTTTTGTTCCCTGAACGCTTTCTGTACAGCTTTGGAGGAGGAGAATGAAAATGGCGGCCTCCCAATATCCGGCCCGGCCCAGAGGAGCCAAAAGCTCGGGGCCCCACTCCTCCGTGCACCTTCAGGGAAAAGCAGTCAATCACTCCTGTCTCCCTGATCTCTGGCTGCACTCTGAGCTCACTTGGCCTGTGACCGAGCATTTCTATCTCTGGCGCAGGGCTCAGCTTGTAGTCTCCAAACCCAGCAGATTCCTGCATCAGGAGTCCTGCGCTGCTCCTCCCAGAGGAGGAAGGTGAGTCTCCCTGTATCTGTTGCTTGTTGTGTCCCTGCTTGAAGAACAGTGGTCGCACTGTGCTTTGGACCATGGTTTAAAGTAACCCTGAGCTGAGATCCCACTTCCCGGCTAGGCTCTATCTCTGCAGTGGCTTCCCCACTCAGATGATACCTGGGAGCTCTGCCAGGCAGAGGCACCCCTGGTCTTTTCATGACCCCATGGGTCTGGAGACCACACTATCCCTGCGAGGGCTCCATCCTCCCACCCCTCACTGCTTAGCCTCTGGAGCGACGTCCCTCAGTGAAGCAGACTTCTAAAAGTTCCAATTTTGTGCTCCACTGCTCTCTCATTTGCTGGGAGCCGGCCCCTCCCCCGTGGTGTATCTTCCCAAATGTTGCCTCGGATTCACTTCTCTGCACGTCCTACCTTCCGGAAAGTGGTCGGTTTTCTGTTCTAGAATTGCTGCTCTGCTCTTCTCTTTCCTGTTGAGTTTATAGCTGTTCAGAATGGTTTGATAACTATCTAGCTAAACTCCTGGCACCTGATGATATCTCTCCGGCTCCTACTCCTCTGCCATCTTGCTCCAACACTTTCCAACATTATAATAACAATGAGTGAAGGAATCTCAATGAGATTATAAAATAGGCCCAACATCATGTGGCATTCCTACCTCCCATGCTCATAGCATCCATTGGTAACAAAGCATACCCTTCTTTGCTTGTGAACTAGACAAAACTTTTAATCTGTCTCAATCTGGTACTGCAGTCAATTGCTATCAGCTAATAAGAGTTGGTATTCAAGCTGAAACACTTTCGCTCTCTGTGTTCAGTGGTTAAAATTTTTTCTTCATCTTCTTTACACCCGTCAGAGAAAATTCAACACTTACTCTTTGCTGAATACAGTGGCTGTTCATAAGTATTTTACTTCATAAGAGATGTATCTTGTTTGAGTAATTTTGAAGCCATCATGTATTAGATGGTGACATAACAGAGTATGTGCTCTGCAGGCAGTTTGGTAGAGCCAGAGGAATAGAGAACAAAGTTTTATTCACAGCCATTACAAAACTTCTGAAATAGAAAACTCATAACGATTTACAAAGAAATTCCATTATGATCTTAATAATAGACTTCTTAAGAGCTGGGCATATGTTTTTTAAGAACTTTGAGATTAACTTTTTTTTCTATGTAAATTTGAGTTGCAGCTTGCATTCAAAACATTTTGATAGCATTTAGATTTTGTTTCTTAAATTTATAAAGTATGCATTTTATCATTATTATTATGTTATATAATATTCTATAGACCTAAAGATTGGTTGTGGCTCAAAAGTGACTCATGGAATCAAAATTGCAGTTATGTAATCTTTTTCACTGATGTGAAATTGTTTCTTAAGTATCAAGAGAACTTTACAGTTATTTACTTTTTTTTTTTTTAAGATTTTATTCATTTAGTTTGGCTCAGGTCATGCCCCAAGGGTCCAGGGATTGAGCCCTGCATCAGGCTCTCTGCTTGGCAGGGAGCCTGTTTCCTCCTCTCTCTCTGCCTGCCTCTCTGCCTACTTGTGATCTCTGTCTGTTGAGCAAATAAATAAAAATCTTTAAAAAATAATAATAAAAAAATACATTTACTTAAATGTATTGGTTCATGTCTCTTCCAAATCTTTTGATATACAAATGTCATATATTTGAGCAACATGGTGCTAAAGAATTCTTTTTTTTTTTTAAAGATTTTATTTATTTGTTTGAGAGAGAGAGAGCATGAGCATGAGTGGGGTTAAGAGGGGCAGACAGAGAGGGAGAGCAAGAAGCAGACTCTGCCCTGAGCATGGAGCCCGACACAGGGCTTGATCCCAGGACCCTGAGATTATGACCTGAGCTGAAGTCAGATGCTTAACCAACTGAGTCATGCAGGTGCCCCTTATGCTAAAGAATTTTTTGATTATAATTATCTCTAAAATCCCACGATTTTAGATTTGATCTTTTATCAATTCAATGTTCACTAGAATGTGTTGAAATTTTTATATTATGGTATATTATGGGGAAGCTATTAAAAAACTCTAACTTTTTGTAAAGCTGACATTCCACTCTACCTGGAGTATACTTTGTATAACAGTTCTTATCCTAGTATTCCCACAATATCTAATGTTTAGGGACCATACAATATAAATGAAATAGCTAAAGTACCTTTTTTAATGCTGCCAGTATGGTAAAGAGGTAGCCTGTTTGTTTGTTCTTTATTAAATAAAATAAGAAAACACATGTGGGCATCTGGGTGGCTCACTTAGTTAAGCGACTGCCTTTGGTTCAGGTCATGATCCCAGGATCCTGGGATCGAGTCCCACATTGGGCTCCCTGCTCAGTGGGGAGCTTGCTTCTCCCTCTCCCTCTGCCTGCCACTCTGCCTACTTGTGCTTCCTCTCTCTCTCTCTCTCTCTCTCTCTGTGTCAAATAAATAAAATATTAAAAACAATAACAACAACAACACATGTTTAAGAGACCCTCTGGCACTTGAGGATGGGTAATTGAGCTGTCTGTTAAATTTGAGAAATCGTTAATAACAGTTAAGTCTTATCTAGCTTGTCAGATTTGGGAAATGAAAGCTACTGTTTAGATTAGGCCCCTGGGAATCTAAAAATTACTCAAAAATTTATTTTTCTGATAGTAACATATATATATTTCCCCATCTTTAAAAACTTTAAATACACTGTGCATTTGCAACAAACCTGTTTTGCATTGAAAATTGTTTCACATCAACTTAAATGGAAAACTCACTTTTTGCACAATGTAATTACCTTTGAAAGTAATATTTCTTGGGATATATACTCAAAAAGATTTGTTTCATTATCACAGAACTCATTTCTCCTTGCCGAAGGGAAGAGGAAAACAGTAAAGAAGAAGCAAAATTTCAAATAAACACTTCATAAAAGAAGATAAGTAAGTAGTTCACAAACATATGAAAATATTCTTAACATGCAAATGTTATCTTTAACATTTATACTGCAAAATATCACTTCACACCCACTACTGTAACTAAAATTAAAAGACTGACAACACCAAATGTTGGTACAGATGTGGAGCAACTGGAACTCTCAGACATTGCTAGTTGGTGTGTAAAATAGTATAACCATTTTTGGAAAACTCATTGGTAGTTGCTTATAAAGGGAAGCATCTACTTGCCCTAAGACTCTGAAATTCTACTCTTAACTATTTACCCAAGAGTAAGGGAAATAAATGTCCAGTGTCTTGGAGAAACAAGGGACATAGTTCTTCCCCAAAGGAGTTAAAGCCCAGTGAGGCTCTTTTAACCAATTCTGGGATTCACTTAGGACATTCTGTTCATGCAGTTATGCTAGTTTAATGTCCCTTATGTTCGTCTTCCTTGGCTCTTTCTGCATTGACTCCTCATTATTACTTCTTCCTTTGACCTATATGTTAAACACACATTTCTGGTTTGATGCTTGTGCTCCGTTTCATACCTGTTGCTTGTTCTTAGGCTCCGCAAAGGTTACCACGAACATGAGCTATTCTTACCTTCTCTCTCAGCCACTTAGGAACTGTAGAAGCTGGATCACCTGATTTCCAGGCCAGGATAACAAGTTAAGAAAAGGAGAGGTGGAACGAATTAGTGACTAATCTGTTTTTCTGCTTCTTTCTCTCTCTCTCTCTTTCTTTCTTTCTTTCTAATTTCTAGCTTTTATTCTCTCTCTCTCTCTCTTTTTTAAATCTGTCATTCTGTTTGCCTTTATGGTACTTTTTCTCTTCTTATGTTTATTATTTTCTCTTCTTTTTTCCCCCCTACTCTTTCTTTTGTACTATATTTCAATCTGACCATTTCCATTTGGTTATTACTTTCTACATTTGTCTTATCTGTGTTCACCAGATTCTTTACATTTTAAGATTGCATTTTCTTAAGAGCTGTGGTTCTTCCCCAGACAAAATGTTTATTCAGGAATTTATTCCAGGAAGCACCAGTAGGGGGATGGGATAGTAAGACAGAGAAAGAAAGCCTGTTTGGAGTTAATAAGCAGATGGTCAACAGGTGCAATCCTGAGGGGGTCCTTCTGGGAGACAGCATAGAACACTTCTCAGAAAAATCTCAACTGAAGAGTAAGGAAGATGGTGTATTTATTTGACAGATTCCTACTCGTCCTTGTCTGTGGGCTGCTCCCAGGAGTGTCAAGCATCTATCCTGCCTCCTAGCACTCTCAGTATGACCCATGAGTGAGCGGAGCTTGCTCCTCTATGCAGGGAAATCATTCTGGTAGAGAGTCACAGATGACAGAAGGAAGCATTTGACATATCCTAGTGAGTGAGGGCCGACGGTTATGACAGGGCACTGCTAGCATCTGCTAAAACAGCTTTTTCAATTCAACCTTTTATGGTTGAATGTTTACCACTTTATAAATCCACAGGTAACAGTTTGAAAGGTACTTTAGAGATGTGGAAATAAGACCAATGGAAGAATAAGAAGAGCTCGAGTGTGTTTCTTTGTGTTTTCCTGAAATATGAACACCAAGATATGTCAGGATATGTGCTTCTACTTGTGAATACATGAAAATGGATGTATTCTTTATACAGGTGAATAGAAATTGCAGTTAACCATTTTGAACATTTTACAGTACATTTTTGAGCATATAACCTATTTCAGTTGCTTTCCAAATTATTCAATTTACTGTATTCAGTCATTGGTGGGCGCATGGTCACACTTCAAAACCTAAGGATAATGTTAAATGATTAAAAGTACAAACTGTTCCAATAGTCCTTGTGCTACACAGGATTAATCATGATAAAATATTGTAAGCCAAAATCTTGTGTTTTTTTTCTTACTAAAATCAGATATAAAATACAACCTAATTAAGTCATGTAAAATTGAAGCTTTAATGAGAAACCTGTAAAAGTTCCCTTGAAGAGTTCTATATGAAAGCAGCTCTTCTTAACAAAGGCTTTTCAAAGCTCACAAATCTTTCCTCTTTCAGGAGTCCAATACCCCAAATTGAATTCAAATACCCACATTGAATTAAAAGGCCTTAAGTTTCACCAAAGCAAATATGACTTAAACTGCATGCTAGGTCTGATATTTATCAAAGTTTTGGAGAAAAATAAAAAAAAACAGATCATTTTATACTTAGAAGACTGCAAAATGATGTGAAGAATAGCTCAGTTTGTAGAACATCTGTGGTCAATATTTTAATCCCTCTGTTAGTCATATGCTTTCTTGGAATTTGGCAGAGTGGATTATGATACTTTGGTGCTGTAAACTAAGGACATACCCCCTTACACTTTATTCTCTAAATGCTATCACTCATGTAGTTCTGTAGTTTTGGGAGACCTTCCCACTTTTCAGACATATTCAGTGCTGATTCTACCACCGCGCAGTGAAGACCTTGGAGGCAGGGACGGCCATGACAACATTTCGAGATGTAGGGGTGCCAGTAATGGACTCACACTGCTTTGTAATATCTGGGTTAGAGAAAGTAGGTCAGTAATGTACTTCACAATAATCCAGACAGTTTTCTTGAATGAACTTTATTTTTCTGAAGCTCACCTTTGATGTTTTGCTTCTTCTTTCCCTCCTTCGGTTATCTATTTTTTATTGGCTGCAAGAAGAAGAAATTGTATCTTCCCTTTCAACTAGTCTTAAATTTGAAGTTTCCTAAATTTTGCATCTACCATCTTGTTCTATAGCTTCTTTCAAGTGCTTTTTTCTCTTCTCCCACCTTGGTGGTGACCTCCTCTTCGGATGTTCTGACATTTTGTGCTAAGAAAAGAGTGTTCAAGATTATTACACTGTAAGAAGCAGGAGTTTCAGGATCTCCAAACCCCATAGCAAGTTAAATACTTAAACAATCAATCTCTATTGAACCAAAGAGGCTGAGGACTTTTCTAGTCAGTATGGTATAGTGGTAAACCTGAGCTCATTAAGCTTCTAGTCTAGTGGATGAGACAATGGAAAAATAATTTTTAGTGTGATCAATAGATGAATGGTTCAGAGGGGCAGTGTAAGTATTCTAGTGCATATAAACTATGTAAGAGAGTTCGAGCACAGATCTGGAGATAGCATCTCAATTATGTGAAAGGAGAGCTGGGCCATTATCTAGACTCAAAATAATCTATTATGTATACATTAGTTTAAAAATGTATTATGGGGACGCCTGAGTGGCTCAGTTGTTTAAGTGTCTGCCTTCGGTTCAGGTCATGATCCCAGAGTCCTCGGATCGAGTCCTGCATTAGACTTCTTGCTCAGTGGGGGGCCTACTTCTCCCTCTGCCCACTGCTCCTCCTGCTTGTGCTCACTCTGTCTCTTTGAGAAATAAATAAATAAAATCTTTCAAAAAACGTATTATATTTACTGTCTAAAATACATCTTAAATGGGTTGTTAATCAAAATTGACCTATACAAAGTTAATCTCTTTGCTTTTCATTTTTTCTCTTTTGTGATGTATTTTATTCTTCTTTCATTTAATAAAAAAAAAAATCTTGTCAGGGCACCTGGGTGGCTCAGTCAGTTAAGCATCTGCCTTCAGCTTGGATCATGATCCCAGAGTGCTGGGATTGAGTCCCATGTTGGGGCTCTGCAAGGAGTCTCCTTCTCCCTCTGCCCCCTTACCCCACTTGTGCTCCATCTCTTTCTCTCTCTCAAATAAATAAGTAAAACCTTAAAAAAAATCATCTTGTTTCATAATATTGTCTCTTACTTATAGATAAGAAAATTATGATTAAGACTAGAATATGCTACAAATTGATCATTTTTTCCTGCTATTATTTTTCCCTTAAATAAAATATATCACTTAACACTCTCATCAGTAACAGAATTAGTGTGTATTCCTAATTTATTGAAAACTAACAGAAATAAAATATGCACTGACACAAATTGCTATTTCCAACCCTTTGAAAACTAGGGTTTTCAGTTTTCTTGGGGCATGTAATACACAATATAAAATATTTCCTCGCCCATTCTTGTCCTTAAGGTTTAAGCATTATTTATTTATGTATTTATTCATTAATTCAACATACACTTATTGAATGCCAGCTAGGAATCGTTTGATAAATTCTCTATATGTTGACCTTATACAAAATCATTCAAGAGAATGTTCCCAGATTGTCATATGCAGTGATGCAGCAAGAAGTAATGGATAGTCACTTTTTTAATGATTCTTGTCATGCTGTTTTTTGTTTTTTTTTTTTTAATTTTTTTAAAGATTTTTTATTTATTTATTTGAGAGAGAGACAGTGAGAGAGATCATGAGTGAGGAGAAGGTCAGAGAGAGAAGCAGACTCCCGGTGGAGCTGGGAGCCCTATGTGGGACTCGATCCCGGGACTCCAGGATCATGACCTGAGCCGAAGGCAGTCGTCTAACCAACTGAGCCACCCAGGCGTCCCTTTGTCATGCTGTTTTAATGTTGCTTTAAGCTGTTTTTTGAGCATTTTAATTTATTGTATTCTTTACTTATTACAATTGTATCCTGAGGCTAGCTAGTGAAGGATGCCATTTTGAAAATCTAAGAAATACATAAATAGAAGTTGAATTGCTAACTCACTTGTTTTGTTTCTAGATCTCTTGGAAATAGAAATTTATGAGGGATCTAAAGAAACACTATTATGAGGGAGTATCTTATCCGACATTCCATGGATAAGACTTTTAATGTGCCAAACTGGTATTAAAGAAACCCAGTACAACATTCCCAAGTTTATTTACAATCTCAAATCTGGTGCATACTCTGGAAAGAAAATAATAGTATTAACCACTGTTATTTTTCAGGTCCCTCTAATGTTTAAATTACTTAAGCATGGGAATTGGAAAAATACACTGGGATGGCAATGTTCAGTCATTTTCCACTATTTTCAATAAAGAATTTTCTCTGGCTTTTTAGGCAGGGGTATTTTGAGAACTCAATTGTTGTCACCCACACTGATTAATAAATAATTCCTTTTGATAATTAAATAGTAAATATGAATTACATGTTTTATCATTTGAGTGCTTGGTTAATAAAATCCTGGAGACGATAGAATTTTATTTAAAATTCTCCAAGTTTCCTAATTCTCTAGAAGTTGAAATGGGTATAATAAACATCATAATTCCATATGAAAGTGATTCATTTATATTAATTTTTTTATGGCAAAAAGAAGCTGGGGAAATATATCTAGATACTACTAGGTGCTACAAAGAGTAGAATGAGTAAATCCATGGAGATCTTATCAGTTGGTACCTACTATGATGTTTTTGTTTGAGAAGTAAGATAAAGAGGTAAATAAAAACCAAATACTGGGGAGGAGTCAAGATGGCGGAGAAGTAGCAAGCTGAGACTGCTTCAGCTAGCTGGAGATCAGCTAGATAGCTTATCTAAAGATTGCAAACACCTGAAAATCCATCGGCAGATCGAAGAGAAGAAGAACAGCAATTCTGGAAACAGAAAAACAACCACTTTCTGAAAGGTAGGACCGGCGGAGAAGTGAATCCAAAGCGACGGGAAGATAGACCCCGGGGGGAGGGGCCGGCTCCCGGCAAGCGGCGGAGCAACCGCGCACAAAATCAGGACTTTTAAAAGTCTGTTCTGCTGAGGGACATCGCTCCAGAGGCTAAACTGGGGCGAAGCCCACGCGGGGTCAGCGTGGCCTCAGGTCCCCGCAGGGTCACAGAAGGATCGGGGGTGTCTGAGTGTCGCAGAGCTTGCGGCTATTGGAATGGGAAAGCCGGCTACAGAGACAGAGCCGACAGTAAGCTCACAGCTCGGTGACCTTGAACCGGTCGCAGGCTCGGTGAGCTCGGAGCGTGGCCGGAGGTCAGGCAGACGGGAGTAACTGGGCGCTGTTCTCTGAGGGCGCACTGAGGAGTGGGGCCCTGGGCTCTCGGCTCCTCCGGGCCGGAGACCAGGAGGCCGCCATTTGTATTCCCGTCCTCCGGAACTCTACGGAAAGCGCTCAGGGAACAAAAGCTCCTGAAAGCAAACCCGAGCAGATTACTCACCCCAGCCCCAGGTAAGGGCGGTGTAATTCCGCCTGGGGCAAAGACACTTGAGAATCACTACAACAGGCCCCTCCCCAAGAAGATCAACAAGAAATCCAGCCGAGACCAAGTTCACCTACCAAGGAGTGCGGTTTCAATACCAAGGAGAGCAGCAGAATTCCAGAGGAGGAGAAAGTCAAGCACGGAACTCATGGCTTTTTTCCTGTGATTTTTTTTTAGTCTTGCAGTTAACTTAATTTTTTCTTTTTCATTTTTTTTTTTTTTTTTTATTCTCGCCTTCGGGTAAATTTTTTTTTTTTTTTTTAACGGTTACCTTTTTCTTTTTTAACGATTTTTTACTAGTTTATCTAATATATATATTTTTTCTTTTTTACATTTTTCTTAGGTGTTTTCTTTTTTAAAATATTCTTTTCTTTTCTTCTTTTTTTTTCCTTTTTCTTTTTTTTTATTTCTTCCTTTTTGAACCTCTTTTTATCCCCTTTCTCCCCACTCACGATTTTGGATCTCTTCTAATTTGGTTAAAGCATATTTTCCTGGGGTTGTTGCCACCCTTTTAGTATTTTACTTGCCCCTTCATTTACTCTTATCTGGACAAAATGACAAGACGTAAAAATTCAACACAAAAAAAAGAACAAGAGGCAGTACCGAAGGCTAGGGACCTAATCAATACAGACATTGGTAATATGTCAGATCTAGAGTTCAGAATGACAATTCTCAAGGTTCTAGCCGGGCTCGAAAAAGGCATGGAAGATATTAGAGAAACCCTCTCGAGAGATATAAAAGCCCTTTCTGGAGAAATAAAAGAACTAAAATCTAACCAAGTTGAAATCAAAAAAGCTATTAATGAGGTGCAATCAAAAATGGAGGCTCTAACTGCTAGGATAAATGAGGCAGAAGAAAGAATTAGTGATATAGAAGACCAAATGACAGAAAATAAAGAAGCTGAGCAAAAGAGGGACAAACAGCTACTGGACCACGAGGGGAGAATTCGAGAGATAAGTGACACCATAAGACGAAACAACATTAGAATAATTGGGATTCCAGAAGAAGAAGAAAGAGAGAGGGGAGCAGAAGGTATACTGGAGAGAATTATTGGGGAGAATTTCCCCAATATGGCAAAGGGAATGAGCATCAAAATTCAGGAGGTTCAGAGAACGCCCCTCAAAATCAATAAGAATAGGCCCACACCCCGTCACCTAATAGTAAAATTTACAAGTCTCAGTGACAAAGAGAAAATCCTGAAAGCAGCCCGGGAAAAGAAGTCTGGTAAAAGAAGTCTTTTTACCATTGTATAATGGTAAAAATATTAGATTGGCAGCTGACTTATCCACAGAGACCTGGCAGGCCAGAAAGAGCTGGCATGATATTTTCAGAGCACTAAACGAGAAAAACATGCAGCCAAGAATACTATATCCAGCTAGGCTATCATTGAAAATAGAAGGAGAGATTAAAAGCTTCCAGGACAAACAAAAACTGAAAGAATTTGCAAATACCAAACCAGCTCTACAGGAAATATTGAAAGGGGTCCTCTAAGCAAAGAGAGAGCCTACAAGTGGTAGATCAGAAAGGAACAGAGACCATATACAGTAACAGTCACCTTACAGGCAATACAATGGCACTAAATTCATATCTCTCAATAGTTACCCTGAATGTGAATGGGCTAAATGCCCCTGTCAAAAGACACAGAGTATCAGAATGGATAAAAAAACAAAACCCATCTATATGTTGCCTCCAAGAAACTCATTTTAAGCCCGAAGACACCTCCAGATTTAAAGTGAGGGGGTGGAAAAGAATTTACCATGCTAATGGACATCAGAAGAAAGCAGGAGTGGCAATCCTTATATCAGATCAATTAGATTTTAAGCCAAAGACTATAATAAGAGATGAGGAAGGACACTATATCATACTCAAAGGGTCTGTCCAACAAGAAGATCTAACAATTTTAAATATCTATGCCCCCAACGTGAGAGCAGCCAACTATATAAACCAATTAATAACAAAATCAAAGAAACACATCAACAATAATACAATAATAGTAGGGGACTTTAACACTCCCCTCACTGAAATGGACAGGTCATCCAAGCAAAAGATCAGCAAGGAAATAAAGGCCTTAAACGACACACTGGACCAGATGGACATCACAGATATATTCAGAATATTTCATCCCAAAGCAACAGAATACACATTCTTCTCTAGTGCACATGGAACATTCTCCAGAATAGATCACATCCTCGGTCCTAAATCAGGACTCAACCGGTATCAAAAGATTGGGATCATTCCCTGCATATTTTCAGACCACAATGCTCTAAAGCTAGAACTCAACCACAAAAGGAAGTTTGGAAAGAACCCAAATACATGGAGACTAAACAGTATCCTTCTAAAGAATGAATGGGTCAACCGGGAAATTAAAGAAGAATTGAAAAAAATCATGGAAACAAATGATAATGAAAATACAACGGTTCAAAATCTGTGGGACACAACAAAGGCAGTCCTGAGAGGAAAATATATAGCGGTACAAGCCTTTCTCAAGAAACAAGAAAGGTCTCAGGTACACAACCTAACCCTACACCTAAAGGAGCTGGAGAAAGAACAAGAAAGAAACCCTAAGCCCAGCAGGAGAAGAGAAATCATAAAGATCAGAGCAGAAATCAATGAAATAGAAACCAAAAAAACAATAGAACAAATCAACGAAAGTAGGAGCTGGTTCTTTGAAAGAATTAATAAAATTGATAAACCCCTGGCCCAACTTATCAAAAAGAAAAAAGAAAGGACCCAAATAAATAAAATCATGAATGAAAGAGGAGAGATCACAACTAACACCAAAGAAATACAAACTATTATAAGAACATACTATGACCAACTCTATGGCAATAAATTTGACAATCTGGAAGAAATGGATGCATTCCTAGAAACATATAAACTACCACAACTGAACCAGGAAGAAATAGAAAGCCTGAACAGACCCATAACCAGTAATGAGATTGAAACAGTCATTAAAAATCTCCAAACAAACAAAAGCCCAGGGCCAGACGGCTTTCCGGGGGAATTCTACCAAGCATTTAAAGAAGAACTAATTCCTATTCTCCTGAAACCGTTCCAAAAAATAGAAATGGAAGGAAAACTTCCAAACTCATTTTATGAGGCCAGCATCACCTTGATCCCAAAACCAGACAAGGATCCCACCAAAAAAGAGAGCTATAGACCGATATCCTTGATGTACACAGATGCGAAAATACTCAACAAAATACTAGCCAATAGGATTCAACAGTACATTAAAAAGATTATTCACCACGACCAAGTGGGATTTATTCCAGGGCTGCAAGGTTGGTTCAACATCCGCAAATCAGTCAATGTGATACAACACATCAATAAAAGAAAGAACAAGAACCATATGATACTCTCAATAGATGCTGAAAAAGCATTTGACAAAGTACAGCATCCCTTCCTGATCAAAACTCTTCAAAGTGTAGGGATAGAGGGCACATACCTCAATATCATCAAAGCCATCTATGAAAAACCCACCGCAAATATCATTCTCAATGGAGAAAAACTGAAAGCTTTTCCGCTAAGGTCAGGAACACGGCAGGGATGTCCATTATCACCACTGCTATTCAACATCGTACTAGAGGTCCTAGCCTCAGCAATCAGACAACAAAAGGAAATTAAAGGCATCCAAATCGGCAAAGAAGAAGTCAAATTATCACTCTTCGCAGATGATATGATACTATATGTGGAAAACCCAAAAGACTCCACTCCAAAAGTGCTAGAACTTATACAGGAATTCAGTAAAGTGTCAGGATATAAAATCAATGCGCAGAAATCAGTTGCATTTCTCTACACCAACAGCAAGACAGAAGAAAGAGATATTAAGGAGTCAATCCCATTTACAATTGCATCCAAAACCATAAGATACCTAGTAATCAATCTAACCAAAGAGACACAGAATCTATACTCAGAAAACTATAAAGTACTCATGAAAGAAATTGAGGAAGACACAAAGAAATGGAAAAATGTTCCATGCTCCTGGATTGGAAGAATAAATATTGTGAAAATGTCTATGCTACCTAAAGCAATCTACACATTTAATGCAATTCCTATCAAAGTACCATCCATCTTTTTCAAAGAAATGGAACAAATAATGCTAAAATTTATATGGAACCAGAAAAGACCTCGAATAGCCAAAGGGATATTGAAAAAGAGAGCCAACGTTGGTGGCATCACAATTCCGGACTTCAAGCTCTATTACAAAGCTGTCATCATCAAGACAGCATGGTACTGGCACAAAAACAGACACATAGATCAATGGAACAGAATAGAGAGCCCAGAAATAGACCCTCAACTCTATGGTCAACTAATCTTCGACAAAGCAGGAAAGAATGTCCAATGGAAAAAAGACAGCCTCTTCAATAAATGGTGCTGGGAAAATTGGACAGCCACATGCAGAAAAATGAAATTGGACCATTTCCTTACACCACACACAAAAATAGACTCAAAATGGATGAAGGACCTCAATGTGCGAAAGGAATCCATCAAAATCCTTGAGGAGAACACGGGCAGCAACCTCTTCGACCTCTGCCGCAGCAACATCTTCCTAGGAACAACGCAAAAGGCAAGGGAAGCAAGGGAAAAAATGAACTATTGGGATTTCATCAAGATCAAAAGCTTTTGCACAGCAAAGGAAACAGTTAACAAAATCAAAAGACAACTGACAGAATGGGAGAAGATATTTGCAAACGACATATCAGATAAAGGACTAGTGTCCAGAATCTATAAAGAACTTAGCAAACTCAACACCCAAAGAACAAATAATCCAATCAAGAAATGGGCAGAGGACATGAACAGACATTTCTGCAAAGAAGACATCCAGATGGCCAACAGACACATGAAAAAGTGCTCCATATCACTCGGCATCAGGGAAATACAAATCAAAACCACAATGAGATATCACCTCACACCAGTCAGAATGGCTAAAATAAACAAGTCAGGAAATGACAGATGCTGGCGAGGATGCGGAGAAAGGGGAACCCTCCTACACTGTTGGTGGGAATGCAAGCTGGTGCAGCCACTCTGGAAAACAGCATGGAGGTTCCTCAAAATGTTGAAAATAGAACTGCCCTATGACCCAGCAATTGCACTATTGGGTATTTACCCTAAAGATACAAAAGTAGTGATCCAAAGGGACACGTGCACCCGAATGTTTATAGCAGCAATGTCCACAATAGCCAAACTATGGAAAGAACCTAGATGTCCATCAACAGATGAATGGATCAAGAAGAAGTGGTATATATACACAATGGAATACTATGCAGCCATCAAAAGAAATGAAATCTTGCCATTTGCAACAACATGGATGGAACTAGAGCGTATCATGCTTAGCGAAATAAGTCAAGCAGAGAAAGACAACTATCATATGATCTCCCTGATATGAGGAAGTGGTGATGCAACATGGGGGCTTAAGTGGGTAGGAGAAGAATCAATGAAACAAGATGGGATTGGGAGAGAGACAAACCATAAGTGACTCTTAATCTCACAAAAAAAACTGAGGGTTGCTGGGGGGAGGGGGTTTGGGAGAACGGGGAGGGATTATGGACATTGGGGAGGGTATGTGCTTTGGTGAGTGCTGTGAAGTGTGTAAACCTGGTGATTCACAGACCTGTACCCCTGGGGATAAAAATATATGTTTATAAAAAATAAAAAATTAAAAAACAAAAAACAAAAAACAAAAAACCAAATACTGATTCTACCACTTATGATAGTCCCTCATACCAAATTACTTACTAAGGATGACTATATATCTCAGTTTCTAAGGATAGTCTTAGTTTATCTTTTGTTAAGATTCTTAGCACTCTTTTTCATTTTTAGAGAAATTTTGCTGTTTGGAGAACATATTATAAAGGTCATCATATTCATAATAAAGAATGGACATTTAACATGAGTTGTTCTACTGTATTATTTCCATGAAGAAAATAAAAAATATTATTTCTTAAATAAATATTTATATATTTATTTTATAAATAAATCTAATCAGAGAAATAAATAATACAGCAAATATTGGGGTGAATTATAAAGTCAAGTAGAAATAAAGCTCATTAAAACAAATTTCTATAATAATTTTATTTAAATTTGACACTTTTGAGAAGGAAAATCTTGATTCTAATAGTCAAGTAAGATAAAATGATGCAAAATATTTATGTGTATTAAGGTGCCATGAAAGAAAAGAAATCTATGGTCATTTGTTCATTAATGAAAATTAACATTATTTTAAAAGTTTATACCTAAACAGATTTATTTTTTAGGATACATTGCTTTCTTGAATTCAGATTTTTACTATATTTTGCCTACAAATTCATGCTTAAACTTAAGGAGTTATGTAAATTCTTACTTGAATGGGTGTTTTGCAGAATATCAGATGGGATCTGAGAATTTATAGACTTTAGAAAGCTGATAGTGACCTAATGATGGAGGCGAAATTTTGAGAAAGATTTCGATTTCTGATCACAAGCACTAACAGAATTTTGAAAAATGTTCTGATGATGTCAGATATTGTGTGGTGGTTTTATTTGTGATATAGTTTTACAGAGTCTTGATAGCCCACTGTCAGTCATACTGAGAGAGTTTAATCCAGGGGCAAGAAATGATGACTTGAAAAAGTTAAAGGAAAAAAAATCTTCAATTTTTGGCTTAGTTGAAATTTTGTTTTTATTTTAAAATTACAGAATAAATTGAGCTTGATTTTTGATGCTAGCATTCTTTATAGTGAAAGTTTGATAAGTTTGGCCTGCCACATGGCAGTGGGTCCAAGTCTGGGTAGGACAGAAGTTTGATTAAGTGTACAGTACTATGAGAAAGGTTATAGACCTCATTAGTTGTAAGATACTCTCTATTTTAGACTCTATTGAGAACATTTAATAGGTACTTCTAAATTTTGCAGTCAAAATTGTGGAATCTGAAATATTGGGTAAAAGTTTCAACTCCGTAATCCAAACAGAATAGAAGAGTGTTAGTGATCTAACTACTTTAAAAACTAGAAAAATTTCTTAGTAGCGCTAGTCAGCAAAAGAATATGAGATAATGTAAACAAAAGAATACGAGGTAATGTATCCTAATAATACATAAGAAAGTTACCCGACATACTCTAAAAAGTGGGGGGGATGTTTGGCAAGAGTTAATTTAGAAATCAGGACAAAGTGTATTCATATTATCATTACTTGGGCATTAAAATTCAACATGGTGGGGTGCCTGAGTGGCTCAGTCAGTTAAGCATCTGACTCTTGATTTTTGCTCAGGTCATGATCTCAGGGCCCTGAGATCAAGCCCCACACTGGGCTACATGCTCAGTGTAGAGTCTGCTTGAGATTTTCTCTCTCCCCCTCTGGCCCTCCCCCTGCTTATACCCCCCCCCCCATAAATAAATAAACAAATCTTTAGAAAGAAATTCAACTGGGGACTCTGCTTTCAAGCCAAATGGAGTCATAGAGATTGTATTTATTATCCTCTGTAAAACAACTAAAAAAATTGCAAAAAGTACAATAAATATGTTTCAAAAACTGGACATCAGAAAAAAGACAATGTTTTCTGAGAGAAGGAAAAAAAAATCAGGGTGAGCCTATACATGCCACAATATAGTGTCTGAAGAATGTCAATGTTTCGGATGAGGGAAGAAGAACACAGTTGGAGCCCATTCAGAAAAATGTAGACACAGATCTAGGAGTCTGGATAAACCAAGACAACTACAGTATGCAGGGCAAAGTCCCAGGAAGGAAAAAGTTGCTAAAAACCAAATCAAACAAAAAACAAAAACCCCAATAACCAAAAAAACTTGGAAAGAGCCCTCCTTGAGTCTTTATCTGAGGCATGTGAATAAGGAAGCTCTCCAAGGCCAGGGTTGGGGGTGGGGACAACACTGAAAGGATGGGAGGGAACATGCCCTGGATAGCAGGAATTTTTTTTTCTTTTTTTTAGATATTGACAAACTGATTTTAAAATTTATATGTAAATACCAGAAAGAGAGGCGCCTGGGTGGCTCAGAGGGTTAAGTCTCTGCCTTCAGCTCAGGTCATGATCTCAGGGTCTTGGAATCGAGTCCCACATCAGGCTCTCTGCTCAGCAGGGAGCCTGCTTCCTCCTCTCTCTACCTGCCTCTCTGCCTACTTGTGATCTCTGTCTATCAAATAAATAAATAAAATCTTTAAAAAAAAATAAATAAATACCAGAAAGAGAAGGAAACTTTATCAACATGATAAAGGGCATTTACTGAAAACCTATAGTTAACATCCTACTCAATACTGAAAGACTGAAAGCTTATCCCTGAAACAAAACAAGGATGCCTGCTTTTACAACTGCTATTGGACATTGTAGTGGAAGTCGCAGCTACATTGGTTAGACATAAATAAATAAATAATAAATAACATCCAGACTAGAAGGGAAGTAGTAAAACTATCTCAGTTTGCCACGGCATGTTCCTAGGTATAAAATATTCCAAAGAATCCACAAGAAAGCTCCTAGAACTAATAAATAAATTTTAAAAATTAGCAGTGTATAAATTCAACATGCAAAAATAAGTGCTTTTCTGAACACATAAAAATGAACAATCCAAAAAGGAAATACAAAAGTAGTTCCCTTTATAATAGCATCTAGAAGAATAAAATATCTAGAGAGAAATTTAAACCAAATTGATGAAAAACATATTCTGGAAACTAAAGAACATAAAAATGCATAATCTAGAAACTTAAGGAAACCTCAATAAATAGAAAACCTAAATAAATGGGAGAACATCTCATTTCATGGACAGGAAAATTTAACATTGTTGATATGTCAATAATACCCAAATTTATCTACATATTCAATGCAATATCTTATAAAATTACAATAATTTTATTATTGTAAAAATAATGAAAATCCTGTCCTCAAATTTATATATAATGCTAAGGGGCCCAAATAGACAAAACAATCTCAAAAAAGAAGAACAAAATCAGAGGACACACTCTTTTCTGATTTCAAAATTTACTACAAATTATAGGCATCAAAACAATGTGGTGCTGACATAAAGATGAACACATGGAATGGAATAGAAATAAAGCCATACATACATGGCTAATTGCTTTTTTACAAAGTATGAACTCCTGTGGGAGGAAGATAGTCTTTTCAACACATAGTATTGGAAAAACTGGACATCCCCATGCAAAGTGAAGCTGGACGATTATATCATGCCACATACAAAAATTAACTCAAAATGGTCACAGACCTAAACTTCAGAACTAAATTTGTAAAACTCAGAGGAAAGCATAGCAGAAAGGTTCTGTAATGTTGGATTTGACTATATTTGTTTAGATATGACATCAAAACTACAGGCAACAACAATGAAAAAAGATAAATTGAACTTCATAACATTTTAAAACTTTTGTGCATTAAAAGACACTATCAACAGAATGGAAAGATAGCCAAGAGAATGCAGAAATATCTGCAAATCACACATCTGACAAGGGTTTCATGTTCAGAAAATATTTCTTTCAGTGCTCCTAAAACTCATCAGCAGAATTCCAAACAACCCAATTTCAAAACAGCAAGGGACTTGAATAGACATTTCTCCAAAGAAGATACAGAAATGACTCACAATCATATGAAAAGATGCTCAACTTCATTAGCCATTAGGAGAATGCAAATCAAACCCACAATGAGATACTGCTTCATACCCATTAGGATGGTAACTACAACAGCAACAACAACAACAGAACATAACAAGTGCTGGCATAGAAGTAGAGAAATTGGAGCCCACAAACGTTGGGCAAAATGGTGCAGCCATTGTGGAAACCAATTTGCTGGTTCCTCACAAAGTGAAACAGGGAAATACCCTGTGACCCATATGTGCCCAGAATAAATTAAAGCTAGGGCTCAAACAATTACTGAGCACCAGTGTCCACTGCAGCATTATTTACAAGAGCCAAAACCTGGAAACCACCCAATGATGGATAAGTGGATCAACAAATGTGGCCTGTACATACAATCAATATTAGTCAGTTCTAAAAAGGAATGAAGTCCAGCAATATGCGACACATGTATGAATACTGTAAACATTTTGTAAATGAAAAAAGCCAGATATAGATGGACATATACTATATAATTCAGAGCACTTTTTGTCCTGTGTTGGGACATTTGGCTTAATTATCTCTTCCCTGAGGACAAAGAACATGTCTAGTTGTTCACTATTCCATACTCAGCATCTGATAATTAGCAGTTAGTGCGTTCTTGGGGCAGAGCCTGAGGGCACCACTGTTTTAATTCCTAAAGGCAGTGCTGTGGCCACGGATTTTACTTCAGGATGCCAGATCTTTCTTCATAATTTCAAGGGATCCACATTGAGATTTTCCTGAAAGGCAAGTTTCTCGTGATGGTTTCTAGATGCGTGAGTGATGGTCTCCCAGGTCTCACTGAAGGATCCTTCTCTCCCCCCACTGTTTCCACCTTTGTAGGAAGAGACTCATGGCCTTTCATGTCTATAGCCCTATGCTAGGCCATGCTTTCAGAAGATACTCACAGAGTTGTACCTAGGAACGGGCTTTCCAGACATGGCCATTTAACAGAGATGATAATAATTGTTATGGACTGAACTGTGCCCCCACCAAATTTACATGTTGAAGCCCTAATCCCCAATGTGATTACATTTGGAGGTAAGGACTTCACTATGAAGTGAATGAATAAACAAATTGTGGTATATACATGCACTTATTTGAGACCTTGTTCTGAATTGTATTGGGTATATATACCTAGTAGCTGGAATTGTGGGGTCATATGGTAATTTTACATTTAATTTTTTGAGGATCTGCCTAACTGCCACAGTGGCTAAACCATTTTACTTTCCCACCAGCAATGCAGGAGGGTTCTTATTACTCTACATCTTAGCCAACACTACTTCTCATTCGCCCTCTCTTTGACCTTTGCCCTTCCTCCTTCTCCTCCTCCCTCTCATCTTCCTCATTACTAATTATTATTATCATCATCATCATCATCATCATCATTATCATTATTATCTATAGCCATCCTACTGGGTGTGAAGTAGTAACCTGTTAACCATTTGTATTTGCTCTTTGGAGAAATGTTTATTTAGATTCTTTGCCCATGTTTAGTTGTAATATTTGTCTTTTAATTATTGAGTTGTAAGATTTCTTTGTATATTACAGATACAAGTTACTTATAGATATATGATTTGCAAATATATTCTCCCATTTTGTAAAGCTGCCTTTTACTTTCTCAGTAGTATGCTTTGAAGCAAAGAAATTTTTAATTTTGATAAAGTGCATATTGTCTACTTTTTATTTTGTTATCCATGCTTTTGGTGTCCTATCTAACTCTCTGAGGTAATTATAATTATCCCGATTTTTCTTTCAAGAGTTTCATACTTTTAAGGTTTTTTGTTTAGGTTTTTGATCCACTTTGAAGGAATTTTTACATATGGTGTGAGATAAAAGTCCAAGATCCAGTTTAATGCTTTTGCGTGGGGTTACCTAATTGTCCCAACACCATTTGTTGAAAAGATTTTATCCCTTTTAAATTATTGTGGCTTCCTAATCCCATCTTGTTTCATTTATTCTTCTTCTACCCACGGAGGGAGACAAACCATAAGTGACTCTTAATCTCACAAAACAAACTGAGGGTTGCCGGGGGGAGGGGGTTTGGGAGAAGGGGGTGGGATTATGGACATTGGGGAGGGTATGTGATTTTGTGAGTGCTGTGAAGTGTGTAAACCTGGTGATTCACAGACCTGTACCCCTGGGGATAAAAATATATGTTTATAAAAAATAAAAAAAATTAAAGTCTAAAAAAAAAAAAAATTATTGTGGCTTCCTTCTTGAACATCAGTTGACCATAGACAAATGGATTTTTTTCTGGAATCTCAGTTCTGTTCCATTGATCTATATGTTTATTACAATGCCAGTACCACACTGTCTTGGTTAGTATAGCTTTGCAGTAAATACTGAAGCCAAAAAGTATGAGTCTTCTAACATTGTTCTTTTTCAAGATTGCTTTTGCCATTCTGGTTACATTCTAACTGCATATGGATTTTAGTATCCGCTTGTCAATTTCTATGAAGTAGCCAGCTAGGATTCTAATAGGGTTTGTATTGAGTGTAATATTTTACCACTTCAAGTAGAATGTAGAGTACTTAACACCTTTTAGTTTCCTTTATCTCCCTTTTATGATATAGTTGTAGTAAATACTACTTCTGCATATTATTGAGAGCCACTGTAGACAATTTCCGATTTTTGCTTTCATCTATAAAAATGACTTAAAATATTTAAGACTAGTCCATTTACCCATCTATCTCTCCTTTCCATTGTTCTTTCTTCATTCTGATGTTCTAAATTAGCTCCCATGGTTACTTACTTTCTGTCTGAATAATTTCCTTCAGCTATTCTTTTAGAAGAGTTGATACATTTTCTTAGTTTCACCTCATTTAAGAATGTCTTTATTTCATGATCACTCAAGAAGAGTATTTTTGCCAAAACTTGAATTCTGGGTTGAGCACGAGTTTTCTCAGCACTTGAAAATACTATGCCACTTTTCCCTGGTCTCCACAGCTTCTAGCTAAAATCTCTTGAATACTTCTAAAACTTTTTTGTCTTCGATTTGTATAAATTTCACAAATTCTCATAAATGTGATTATGATGTGTCTGGATGTGGATTTCTTCTGTTTAGAATTCACTCACTTCTGGAACCTGTAGGTTTATATCTTCTAACAAATATGGAAAGCTTTCAGCCATTGCTTCTTCAAGTGTTGGGGTATTTTTCCCCCTCAAAACTCCACTTTCCTCTTCTTCTAGAATTCGGGTAACATGATGTTAGATCTTTTGTTATTGTCCCTGAGGTCTCTAACATTCTGTTCAACTTCTTAAATCTGTTTTTTCAGTTATTTGGGTGGAGTACTTTGATTGATCTGTGTTCAAGTTTATTGATTCTTTCCTCTGTCCTCTTGATTCTGTTATTAAATTCATCCAGTGAGGTTTCTTTTTTCCTTTTTGGTTTTTGTATTTTTCAGTTTTGACATTCCCATTTTGTTCTTCCTTATATGTTCTATTTCTTTGTTGATACTTTGTTTTCTTGTTTGCTTTGAGTTTGTGATCATTTGTTAGAGCAATTTTAGTGTAACTGCTTTAAATCCTGATTTGATTATTATAGCATTTGCGTTTATTTGGTGTTGGAGTCTATTATTTGTCTTTTCTCATTTGAGTTGATATTTCCCTGGTTGTTGATATGAAGAGTAATTTTGAATTGCATCCTGGGGATTTTAAGTATGTTATAAGAATCTCTTTCCCATTATATTTTATCAGGCAGTCAGCTTACTTAAATCTAGAACACACATCACGGTCACTTTTGTGAGTCGTGGTTCACATGTCAATTTAATTTCCTAAACGTTTGCAGTGCTAGTTAGTGTGCCCTGCTCATATGATACCCACGCTGAAACCTAGAAAGCAATCCATACTAGAATCCAGTTATTAAACCTTTGCTATGCTATTTCTGGTTGCATACACACATGGGGATGCTCAGAGTTCTGCCCAAAATTCCATACAGACATTCAGAAAATCCATTTTTAAAATTCCTTTCTCTCTACTTTTTAGTTTAGAGGTGAAGGGGCACCTCTGCCTCATTATTCAGGGCAGGGATGGTAAGCCAGACTCTGCCCACAGTCTCCAAAGGTGCAGTGTCCCATGGGGAAGGGGAGTGGTGCCACGTTGCTCTTGCAGAGATGGGATGGTGGGCAGAGCTCTGCCTGTAGTCTCCAGTTGCTTAATGTATGATGGGAGGGGGAAAGGCATGGCATTTTTCATACTGTTCACCTGGAATGGGGCAAGAATGATCAAAATGTTCTAGTCTTCTTGGTCTGCTCTTCCTTCACCCCCTCTTTTTTTTGGCCAGTGCAGATAGGGTTTTCATGGGACTTTCTAATTGTGCTTCTTGATATTTCCTGATTACAAGCCCCTCTAAGCAGATAGGCTGGCATATATAAAGTTTAAAAAAAATAGGCAACTCAGAGAACTCACTGCTGGATTAGTCCTAAGGCCCTACAATCCCTACCTATGTAGGTTTTCTCTATCTACCCACCCTACATCTTTTTATCTTACCCCAGGAATATCAATATTCTTAAGATAAGTTAAAATACTTTTTAAAATTACTCTTTAATAATTACAAAAATAATGCATTGATGAAGTACATCACCAAATTGTTATCAAATGTCTACCACCAAAATTTTAGAATATGGAGAATTCTTTCTATATATTCTATATATTTTTGATTCATTTTGATCTTTAATATGACTCAATAACATAATATACTTGAGAAAAAGGAATATAAAAAATAAATACATATTTAAAAATAGGAAACAAGTGATCTTTCATGTCAGATAAAGGCTGGGGAGTTCTGAGACAATTATTTATATATATACTTATTACTTCTCATGCCAAAAATGGAACACACACCTTGTTTTAATATTTTTATCAGAAACATATGAATTTAATTATACTATTAAAATATTATTAAGACTTTATTTGCAAAAGAAACAGTGTTTTTCATTTAGTAATTAATGCAGCCAACATAGAAATTTGACCAAGATAAATGTTAATAACCAAATGGGACATTTGGTTCCAATATGTATGCACATACAGTAGACTATGTGTGTGTGTTCTAATTCAGTTCAACAAACATTTATTGAATTTGCTTTATATAATTTTGATGCGAATGTGAAAAAAATTATATTCTCTGCAAATAACAATGGAATACATTTTTCTGCCCCCAAAATTACACAGAAGATCTTTGGGAGGAAAAAATAGCTGAATGTAAATTGATCAGACAACAAAGGACGAGATATCCATTTCCTGGAACTTCCATTAAGAAAGAGTTGCTCTTTATCAAAGATTTTCAGTATCAAAAAATATTGAAAGTATACATCTTAATATTAAAGTATCCAGATTAGTAATGGCTGTGTTACTTTCCATCAGTGCAGGCTTCCTCACCATTTAGATATGGAAGCTGCTCAGCATTTCCAGGTGTCCATTACAGTATGGAAATTTGGACAGTTACTATGAGTTCCTTCCTTCAAATAATTTGTCCTAAAGTCCTAATGACAACATCCAAAGGTTACTCAGCCTGACATCCCCATCTTCTCCTGGTATCAGTGGATATAATTTTTAACTGTCCAACTTACTTTCTCACCAAAATCATTGATTAGTTTTATGATTTTTGTCAGAGGAGCAACTCAAAATTTATTCTTTATGATGATTTATTTTTCCTCTTCTGTCAAACGTAGGATCTACCAATAACTTAATTATATTACTATTGGTGATATTTAGTATTAATGAAGATTTGCGAATATTTCAATGTACTGATGCCATCAGACCCATTTCTCTTGGATCTCCTGCTATATAGAGCCTGAACTAGACACTGTATCTCTGGTACACACACCTTTGTTGGATGAAGTTTCCTTGAACCTTGCTATCCAAAATGTGAACCAGTGGTCAGCAGCATTGCCATCTATGGAGAGCTTGTTAGAAATGTAAATTGTTAGGCCCTACTCCAGTCTGAGTAAACCCGAATTTGAAAGGTGAATTGTGCCCACATTGAAGTTTGAGTGGTATTGCCTTTGACAAAGTTGTTACCTGACAGTCTCTGGTTGCATTTGGAATGAGAAAGCAGTTAATAACCATTCCCTATACCTTCCCTTCAAGCACATCTATACAAATATATGTATACAGATAAATCACACTACTTGAGCTGAAGCAAGATCTGTGGTTACTGCAGCAAATCAAATCAGATTATTTTGTAAGGATAAATGGAACAATAAAATCTAGTATGAAGAAATGCAGGATGCTCCCAACCCACTTTCTCACTAACACAGTGACTGATTATGTGTGAGTAGAATTAGAATGAGAGGCACTTTGTTTATATCTCAGGAGCTGAAGACTATTAGAGCTATATGAATAGTTATGGAGATAGTTTTGGTGTAGCATCGAATGTAATTGAGAAATTGAATGTCATACCTCCAGTCTGTGGAAAAGGGATGTGACTAGTTAATTTCTAGCTTTCGGTCAAACAGTGTATTAAAATTCTTTGGGTTCTAGGTAAGAGAGTTCCCACCAAATTAAAGAAAATTAGCTCATTTGACAGGATAGACTGGTTATTGCATTGTTACCTGCTATGTTTGTTTTGTTAATGTTCATTTTCATTTTTGAAAACTAAAGTCAACTAGACATCTACACGTATATGTTTTCTAAAAGGCTGCAGTAAGAAGCACTGCTGTGACTCGGTAATACTATATCATGTTTTTATTACTCCTAATAATAAAAAATATTAATAAAATAGCTTACTAGTAGCCTATTAATGATACATACTATAACATTTTATTAAAATTATCTAGTTCAGGGGCGCCTGGGTGGCTCAGTGGGTTGGGCCGCTGCCTTCGGCTCAGGTCATGATCTCAGAGTCTTGGGATCGAGTCCCGCATCGGGCTCTCTGCTCAGCGGAGAGCCTGCTTCCCTCTCTCTCTCTCTGCCTGCCTATAAATAAATAAAATCTTTAAAAAAAAAAAAAATTATCTAGTTCAGTTGCCTAAGAACATTATGAATAGGTTACAAAACTTCAACGTGTAGGAATCAGACAAAATTTTTAATAAATATCCCTCACTTTTTATGAATGAAGTTTTTAAAAGCCGTCATTGCAACATATGGCTAATTTTGTGTGCACTTGGTAGAGTTAAAAACAATATAAAAAAATCATTACATAATCCATTAAGCAAATTCTGGAGTCATTATTGTCTAGCTGGGCAACGCTAGTATAGTTATACAGTGTAGTTGTCTAGCTATAAGCCTTAAAGCATCTTTTAAGTGCCCCCCCCAGGCTATTTTTGTGAGTTACTCCAGGTAAGATTGCTTTAGGAACTTATCCAAGTTTATCTTTTATTCCTCAAGTATTCAGTAATACAAAGTGCTGTCCTAGGAACTTTCATTTATATCACCTTGTTAGATTTCAAAAGCATTACTATTTACTACTTGAACAAAGGTTGTTCTAGACAACCTTTAGTGTATAAGGGCCTGTCTTCAAACATGCTTTTTATATCCACTTACTAATTTATTTTTATGTACAATACATAGTGATAGTTTTTCCTAGAGTTTAGTTATGTTTTGAAATACTGTTTTTGAATACAAATGACAGCAAAAAAATATTTAAAGTAGAATATAGAATATAGAATATTGAATATAAAGTAGAATGACTCTTACATACATTGGCTAGGAACTTCTGAGGGCTTTATTATTATTATTATATTAATATTCTGTATTATTATTAATTATTATTACTATTATTATTATTTATTTTAGAGAAAGAGAGAGCACAAGCAGAGGGAGAGGGAGAAAATCCTAAGCAGACTGCGCGCTGAGTGCATAGCACGATGTGGGACTTGATCTCACTACCCCTAGATAATGACCTGAGCCAAAACCAAGAGTCAGATGTTCATCCAGGGGGGCCACCCAAGTTCCCCATTACATATATTATTGTGGACAGTCCCCACAGCAAACCTAAGACATAGATGCTAGTATTATGCCTATTCTATAGAGTCACAAGGATGGCTGAGTAACTTGTTCAAGGTTATAAAACTGGTTAATGGTGAAGCTGGGACTTGAACCCAGCTAGTTCAGTTCCAGAGTCCATGTTCTAATCACTTTGCAGTACTACTTCCAATGTAGTTGGAGGAGACATGTAGGACAGTAGGGCATGATGGGGTCAAAATACAGGGACTAAGACTCTAACTTTCATATGCTAAGACTATAATCAACTGATGGGACTGAAATGGCAAACATGCAGCCTACCATAGAACATCTTTATGGGCCACCTCAAATGAAATTCCTTAGAGAGGATTATCTAAAATAATCCTTAGTCAGTCAATATGCATCCTTAGCATATATGGTCATGAATTCATAACATTTTTGTATATGCATATTTTAATAATTACACGAGAGGCAATAGTCAAAAAAGATTATTGTCTGCTTTCTCTACTCTCTCTGTCTCTGTTTCTGTATCTCTATCACTTGTCTTTCTCTGTCTCTGTCTGTCTATCAGTATGCCAATTACTTTTGAAGAAATCCAGGCAACATTAGGACCTATTAGCAGCCAATGTTCTTGCCCTGTGGAGAAAACACTTTGATGGAAAAACAGAAGTTTGAGACAAAGGAAGAGGAAGTAACATAATTACATCTTTTGAGTTCTTAGAGCTACAGGGAACCAGTTTTGCCCTGGACTTTCCAATTGTTTGAGCCCGTAAATTCCCTTTATATTTAAGCAAGTTTGATTGGGTTCCAGTCATGCACGTCTTTTAGGATGCTAGGACATTAAGCTCAACATAAGGTCTGAGTCAAATTCATAGACCACGAGCCAACAAAATTTCTAGCATGTAATCCCCTGAAATCAAACAAAGTCATTTACTTTATAAGTGAGTAACAAGCACAGACCTGTGATTTGAAAATTGGACAACAACCCCCCAGTCCTCCAGTTGCCAAAAAGTATGGTTTAGCAAAGCAGTGCAGACCCTGGAAAGAAATTCTCTCCTGTACTTCTTTCAAGGATGACAATCTTTTCTCAACTGGAGGACCCAGGTGCTAGTTAGGTAATCTTTGCCAACACAAGAGCAAGAAGTCCTTTTCATTCCTGCCCAGGAGTGTGCTTTTTTTTTTTTTTTTTTTTTTTTTTACCTTCTTCTCTTTACCCAGTGGTAGAAATTTAACTGCAAATTTTCTGCTTTTCACTTTAACATTGTATTTTATACATGAAGGGATGGTTAAATTTTTCATTGTCGTGTCCAGGTTCAAGGTCATGAACCTAAGCTTATTTCCCAGAGATGAATTTAGGTCTGAATGGAAAAATTATCATAAGTTAGGTTATATCCTTCTAAGAAGGAAGAACATTTCAATTTTATTTGGAGTTGTTGTGTTAAGTTTAGCAGGAACATTCTTGAAAGTGTATATAGAGGAAACAAGATATATATGATTTGGGCAGCCAAGTCATGAAATGGACTTCCTTTGAGGAATTCTTCCACTTGCATTGCATTTGGTCCTCCTGCAACTTAAATCATGGTCCAAGCACAGTTAATAAATACCAGTATACTCTGGGTGGACCTGAAGTGGAACTTGTCATCTTATAGCAAAGTATCAGCAATTAAAATTTCCACAAAAAGGATGTGCTGCCTAAATTTTCATATATTGTGTGTACTTGTCACAGTGCCTCACACAAAAAGCTTTCAATATATTATTTGTTGAGTGAGTGGCAAATCCATCAAATGAGTGAAGTTTAGATGTATTTTCTTAAGTCTCAGCATTATGGATATTTGCTCATTTATTCAACATCTATAGAATTTTATTCAGCTCTGAGGGTGTGGGATATAAAGAGATTAATAACATACTTTGTCTATCTTTAAGGATATCTGAACACCTGGGAAGATAGACAGTAAGATATTTAAAAACATATTGCAATAGGCCCCGTGGAATAGAGTATGATAATAGCATGATGTTTTAGAAAGAGCCCTGTATTTGTTTCCTATTACCACAAATTTAGTAGTTTAAAATAATGCGAATTTATTTCCTTACATTTGGAAGTTCGGAAATCTAAAATCAAGGTGTTGTCAGTAATGCATTCCTTCTGGAGGCTTTTGGGAGGATCCATTTCATTGCCTTTATTAGCTTCTAGAACTCTCCTGCACTCCTTGGCTCACAGCCCCTTCCTTACACCACTCTAATCTTGCTTCCATTGTCACTTCTCTTGCTGCTAATTCTGATCCTCCTGCCTTCCTCTCATAAGGGCTCTTGAGATCACATAAGTCTTACAGGGATAATCCAAGATAACCTCTCCATCTTGAGATCTTTAACATAATCACTTCTTCAAACCCCCTTATACCAGGTAAGGTAAAATATTCTTATGATCTGAGGCCTGGGAGATGGATATTCTTGGGGACTATCATTCAGCCTTCCAGATCACCTAACTGAATTTTAATCTAGATACAGCTAGTAAGAAGCTGTGTGATCCAGATTATAACACACTAGATTCCTGGTCCTCAATTTCCTCAACTGTAGAATATGGTCTCAATATATTTCAGCTCTCACATTTTATGCATTACAAGTATAGCAACAAGGCTGAAAGCATATGATGTCGAAGATGTTCCCAACTGTTCTAGAGCAAACTGTTCTTGTCAATTAGGGTTCTTCCTGCTTGAAAGCAATTTCTGGGGCAATTTACTGTGTCAAAGCAATATGTATTTGCTCTCATATATCTAACTAATTCGTCCCCTGTGAAGAAAGCGAACAGAAATATAACCTCTGTTTTTTTATATTAGCTCATTTGGAATCAAATAATCATAACAAGGTGTCACTACCTCATTAGTTAATAAGGCAAGTGCTCTAAGACTCATCCCCCTAGCTTCATACATAGTCTCTGTGCTTTCCTAGGAACCAGTCTTGATTATGAGTAGAAGAAACTGCTCCTTCCTCATAGATGTTTTAGACAAGATTTTCCATGGGGTCGCTTTTCTATCCATCTACCTTCCTGCACACACATTGTGATATCTTTTCCTGGCACATTATATGTGAAGCTTACATTAATATGTATTTCACTATGATATTGAGCTAGCTACTTTAAAAGGTGTGTGTGGTAGAAGGAATGGAGCTCACTCAAAATCCTGTACTCAAACTAACCAGCTGAGTGACCTTGCCAAAGACACATAACCTCTCTGGATATCAGTTTTCTCATCCATAAAATGAAGAGAGTAAAATAGAGTAATTAACTTTGAAGAGGTTCCTAGCTCTGAAATTCAAGGACTCAATTTCTTACCCTTTTAGGTTACCTACTGTGCCAGCTTAATTGACTGTCTGGTTATATAGAATCCACTTTTATCCTCTAAATTTATCACACTTTTCACTTTCATTCAGAAGCCCATATCAGTATTTCTTGAATAGCATACTGCTTTCACTTAGTCGAGTTCAAATGTGAAAGAATCTGGATATATCCTTTGACCTTAGGGAGCAAATACCAGATTCTAGATCTTAATCTGAAACCCACATCCCCCTTTTTTTTTTTTTTTAAACGTATATTCAAGATATCTTATGTAAGTATCTTATAAGTAGTTAGTTATAAGACCAGTGATCAGTATCTTTATGTCAGGAGTATCAGTGGATAAGTGGGAAAAAATCAAATCTCTTCTCTTTAAAGAAGTATATTTCACTAGTCTTACATAGACATAGTACCACAAGGCCTATGTTTAATTGCCCCTGCATTTCTAGGACTTAGTACTAAGTATCTGGATCAAACAGGCAATCGGTGAATGTTGGATAAAATAGATGTCAATGGATTTGCCAGGGAAAGAGCTCAGAAAAGCCAGGGACTTCTGCTGCAAAATTATCTAACTTTTATGAGAACTAGATACATAAATTTAGAACTATCAAAGTCTTGAAAATTATTCTACTCTAAATCCCTCCCTTTACATAAGAGGAAACTGAAGCAGAGGTAAATAGAAAGCTGGCAAAAGGACACACTGATAGTTAATAGAATATTTGAATTAAAATCCAGATCTCTGGCTACCCACTTGTGTCTTTTGCCAGGATTCATTATTCCAATGTCTTGCTTTTTTCAGAAATTAAATGGCATGGTATTTACACAGGAAACCTCAGCCTGGTGGTTTAAGTCTCCTGTGCTCTTTTCTTCTCTTATTTGCTCCCTCTTATCTGCCTTCTCTCTTTCTTATCTAAGAGTCTCACTCTCCTTATCAGAGGATTGGGGCACTGTTACTTGACATGTAATTTACATCCACTGAAAGCCTAGAGTTACACTGTATCAACCCTTCCTCCATCTTACAGATAAAAACTACCAATCAGGATAAGGCTTTAGTTCTTAGCTTGTACTATTAAAGTTTGCATCTGATTACTAACTTCCAATATGTTATTACATTTGCATATTTGCTGCTACAGATAAAATGCTTTGGTGAGGTATCTCTGGGCATCACAATCCTAAGTCTGGTTTGAGACCTGAATTAAAAATCTTTTGTTTCTCTCTTAGACTAGAAATATACATAGATTTAACTACTTATTACAGAATTTTGCTTTTTGTATTGGTAGAATAACAAGAAATAAAATGCTTTCTCTTCATCAGAATAGTTTATTTTTAATGGAGCATTCTTTATACCTCAATTGTATGATAATACTTTTATTTGTATTAATTAGTCCAAAAGAAAATAATAACTCTAGAATAAACATTATATAATACTAGAACTGTTTTTTTTTTTTTTTTAAGATTTTATTTATTTGACAGAGAGAGACAGCAAGAGAGGGAGCACAAACAGGAGGAGCAGGAGAGGAAGAAGCAACCTCCTGGCACAGCAGGGAGTCCAATGCAGGGCTCAATCCCAGGAAGCTGGGGATCACGACCTAAGCCAAAAGCAGACACTTAAGGACTGAGCCACCCAGGCGTCCCCATACTAGAATTGTTACAGGATATCTTTTCCTTTAGTGCCCTCAGTTCTTGGTCCCGCCTCTTCAAAGAATGAAGAGGTAAACCAGAGGAAGAGTGATGGGCAAAGCAAATTTTATTGAGCAATACTACAAAGCTCCCCAAAAGGGAGGGACCAAGAGGGTAGCATTTTGGCATTTAAGTCTAGGCGATTTTATGGGCTTGTTGGCAGACTGTTTTAATCTGATTAACCCTCCCTGTGCCAGTGGTCCCATCAGGTTTTGGCCCATGCACCCATCTACCTATCAGGTACTTGCTCATGTGGGAAAGGGCAGAGAGCTCCTTCCAGGGTTGCTTGAAATCCTTTTAAGGGTAGCTTCCTCTTGTGGGGGGGGGGGCAGGAAGAGGGAGTTGTCCTGCCTGCCTTTCTTCCCACTATCTTTCACTAGAGCCATGCACTTGTATAGAATCTAAACATGGCAGACATGGTTAAACTACCCACTCATAAACTGTATATGAATATTACATTCTGCAAGTTGTTATAATTTTCAACTTTGCTGTGATTGTGAAGTTACACTTGTCACCGAAAAATAGCTCATCATTCTGTTCATTTATTGTGAGAATATATTTAAAGACTAACTGATGAAGCCTTAAAGTTAATTGTCTGTTTCATCTGACACTTTAGCTGTAGAGAGCTGGCTTCATAGACATGCAACCTGTAGAATCAGACAGAATCTGCACCCAGAAGGGCCACCGTGCTTGGTGGAATGCTCTGCCATCACCGTCTTGAAATTCTTTGTAATTTTTCAACAGGGCCTCCTAGGCTTTCATTTTGCACTGAGCTCTACACATTGTATAACCCAGCCCTGCTTGGTTATGAGATACACGAAAGAAACTCCACTAAATATGAGTGTGAAAAAAAGGTAGCAGTCATTTTGGGTTTTGGTTAATGTTCTGCAAAGATGGCCATGGTTCCTTTCTCCAAAAAAAAAAAAAAAAAAATCTATACAGTTAAGTCCTTAAAAATATAAGTAATTCATGACTACCTGGGAAAGAAATCTCTCTGGTGAGGGGTCCCAAGTTTTAAAACCTTGTGTATGGGGTTGGGGGGAAGAGAAGAGAGGGATTGTGAACAAGAAATACTTAAAAGTTGTCAAATAGGAACACTTAGAGACTATGCTTAGGGAGATTTTCTTAAGTAAATCAACTGGAAAGGGAAGTTCTAATATAATGCATGATTTTAAATTTTTAAAGTTATATTAGTACTATTCACTATTTCAGTTACACAAATGAAGATATTTCAGTTACACAAATCTAAAGAGAAATATTCAAACAAAAGTTTTTAAATTCTAGACTTTTTATAAGTCTGTAGACTAAAGGGAAAAAAATATTTAGAATTTAACAACCTAATCTTTTCCTCCACCATTATCTACCTATTCTGCATGGCAAAAGAGTAAGTTTTAATTTTTACTTCTGAAAAACCACAGTCATGAGTTGTTGTGAGCCCTAAGAATCAGAACTTAGTATAAAGGACAAGCTGTGGCCAAGTAACAACCATGTATCGTGTCAGAAACCTTGACTACCTTGAGCTTGATTTTAAAATTAAAAAAAAGAGAGAGAGAGAGGTTTTTGCTTTTGTTTTTAAGTAGACACCTTTGGGAGTGTCTTCTCAGCTCATAAAACCCTTTAACCTTCCCACACGTATCCACAGTGGCAAGCTGTGCTCTACCTAATGGCCCTAAGTGACTGGTCCAAAATGAGGTCTATGACTCAAGATGAGTAAATGAGAGTCCCTTTCCCTGGAATCTCTAATGGTAGTGGGGAAGACAGAAAAAAAGACAAATGGATAGAGGAAAATTTTCTTCAGATGGATATGTCAACATACATAATAGCTGTTGTAGACCTCCTCTACCTATACTATTTACCAGAAAAAAGCAGCAGCTGCTCTTCAAAAAGAGCAGAAAGAAGCAGACAAGCAGAAAAGGGTAGGAGAAGTCCAGACTTCTTAGTTTTTCATCTGACTACGGTGCCTTTCAGAGACAGGTATAATCCCAATCCTTGACACATATTTCCTTTATTTCAAGAGGCCATCATTTATAAGGCAAATTCATTTTCTACAATGACAAAGTATAATAAAAAATAACATCATTTTTGCAACATATATGATATCAGGAAAGTTAAAATGTCATTCTGAATTGGGAGAAATACTTGAATATCTCTGATGCTTTAATTTCCTGAGTTGGTATCTGTTACTGGAAATGAAAGGACTCCTGAAGTAGATCACTTCATAATTCCTTCTTTCCCTCTGAATGTCAACAGACTCTTCTGTTTGCAGGATAAAGAGGCAGAGTTAGGGCAAGGCTGAGTATAATGCCTAAATTAATAAAGCAATTCCATTTAGATTCAAAAGAGTGATCAGGTTTGTTGGTTTTCTTAGCTATCACCAGTTCCATATATATCCCTCTTTATCTGTTGTCTTCCGTCATTCTATCTGAGTAAGGGGAGAGTGAGTGACTAAGCCCATGAATTCTGGGCCAAGTTATCTAGGTTTTCATTCTGGGTCAGCTTCTTCCCTGTAATGGGACCCTGAACAATTACTTAATCTCTGTGTGCCTCATCTGAATTTCCTCATCTGCCTCATCTGCCATTTGCCTCATCTGAATAAGAGGAGGAAATCGCAGTTTCCTCATCTGTGAAAAGAGGGTAATCATACCTAGTTGGCAAGATTTATAGAAACATGTTAGTATTTACAAAGCTTCTTAAAAAAAAAAAACTTATCACATAGTAATGCTATGATTTAAATTAAAATAAAATTGCAAAATCAAGTAATTTTTTAAATGGACTTTGAAAATGGACCAGGATATTAATGCAAAAAACAGATCATAGTAAATATAAAAAATGTATTTTTGATAAAAAGAAAGATGTCATAATCTAGTAGGGAAGGAATAACTTCTGAGGTATTCTATACATTCTTTAGATACATAAGTTATCTATGGACAAAATATGACAATAAAGCCTCAGCTTACAAACATACACTAAAATAAATTATAGTAAAGAGTTAAATGCAAATTAAGTAGCATGGAAAAATGTGAAGGCTAATATTTAACTGATTTCTGAAGGAAAATGTATTGCCTATGCAATTAAAAAATAATAATGATCAGCCAAGAAAATAAAAATGAAAGAAAACATTCTTTTAATTTTTTGTGAACATAATCCTTTACAATGTCTAGAAATGAAAATATCATACTATGAAAATAATTCTTATTAGGAGAGTTAATAAGTTAATATCCATAATGTTAAAATAATTCTTAGAAACCAAGGTAAGAAAAATATGAAACATTGTGTTAACTAGAAATTTTTGTTTTCATGTTACAGGAACAAGACACAATCTAGATGAGCAAAACTGAATATATATACATATATATATGATTTATTTATTTATTCGCTTCTGTTATTAGAAAAACCTATGTGGATTAAAACAGAGTTAGATCCCAGGGCACTCACAAATTTATGGAAATATTTTCTTTCTCCCCATATTTCAGTTCCACTGGCTTCTGCTTGGCTTCTTACTCAATGATGCTTTTCAACATGGCAGTTTGATATCAGCCAGATGGGCATAGGCTGACCCACACTCTATTGTCTTTAGATATCAATAACAGAAAGCAGGAGTCCATCTCTCTTCAATGTCCAGGTATCAAAGCTTACATGGAGATTCTGGTTGCATCTACTTGGAACATGTGATTACTGATGATCCGGCATCAGGGCTGGGAGTGGGAACAGGTAGGGCCAACTGGAACTAAACCACAGATTGCTACTGATTAAGGTATCGCCATCCAGCCCCAATAATAACGACCCTCCGTCCTCTTGGGTTTCAAAAAAGCGCCCTTTATTTCATATGGCCATCGCTTATATAGGGGAGCTAAGCCAATCAGCATAGGCAGCGATATGCATCCACCAATCTTAAGCTTGTTACCAAGTACCCACAGCATAGCAATAGTTCAACAGCCAATAGTTCAACAGCCGATAAGCGCCCTTTATTTCATATGGCCATCGCTTATATAGGGGAGCTAAGCCAATCAGCATAGGCCGCGATATGCATCCACCAATCTTAAGCTTGTTACCAAGTACCCACAGCATAGCAATAGTTCAACAGCCAATAGGTAGTACTTCCTGTTTATGATCAGTCACTCTAGACACACCTTCTGGCAAATCGCCAGACGCCATTTGCAAAGCTCTGCAGTTGAGGGATCTCCGGCCCCTGGAGCATCCCCCCTCGACATTAAGGGAGGGCTACTCCCCACAGAAAAGTACACTGTACAGATGAAAACTTCTTGTCCCTTATAGTATAAAGCAGGCAATCTGCCAATAAACTACAAATGGCTGATAAACATGGAAAAATTCAGATTTGTTATAAAATAAAGAAGTAAGCTTTAAGACAGCAGTAATGAACCATTTTTTAAATTTTCACCTTGGATAGTGTGTGTATATACTCCTTAGAGGCACGGATGGGAGGTATTAACGTTTGTACAGATCAGATTTTCAAAATGTTAATGAGTATTTAAAATGTTTATAATCTATAATCCATGTCTAAACATCTCTTTGAGGAATATAATTACAGAGTAAAAACATTTGTAGACAGAGTCTTCATTATATTTGTAGCTCTAAGAAGAAAAAATGAAAAAAGTCTATGAAAATTTATCAATAGAAAAAAATGAAAGGAACTGTGTTTTATACACACACACACATACACACATGCACAAACAGATCTGATACAGCCATTCAATTTTTTTATTTGAGGAATTTTTAAAGATTTTGTTTATTTATTTATTTGAAAGAGAGAGCATGAGTTGGGGGGAAGAGCAGAGGGAGAGGGACAGGCAGACTCCACATTGAGCGCAAAGCCCAATGCAGGGCTCGACCTCAGGACCCTGAGGTGGTGGTGACCTTAGCTGAAATCATGAGTCAGAGCCTTAACCAACTGAGCCACTCAGGTGCCCCATGTCTGAGGAATTTTAAATATTGTAAGATTATATAATTAAAGCACTGTCAGATCTTAACAATCTTAAAATATTTTTCTCTGGATTATACTATTATTATTTATTTTTTAATTTTTCCCCCATTTTGACTAAGTTTTTTTTTTAATTTTTAAAAGAGTTTTGTAAAACTATTTGATAGACATAGATGACAAGTAGGCAGAGAGGCAGGCAGAGAGAGAGAGGAAGGGAAGCAGGCTCCCTGTCAAGCAGGGAGCCTGATGCGGGGCTCGATCCCAGAACCCTGGGATCATGACCTGAGCTGAAGGCAGAGGCTTTAATGCACTGAGCCACCCAGGCGCCCCAGACCAAGTTTATTTTTTAAAAAAGTAAAATCCTGTATTAGTAGAAAATAAGTTTTTTCTTTTATGAACTTCATTTGCTACCAGTAGGAACCTTGAATGCTCAAAACATCCCATCGGAAAGTAAAGCACACTTTATATCATGATATATAATCACTATATATCATGCTGGTTTTGCTAGTTTACATGTAAGGTTGCTAATTGTGAAACTTTTCAGAAATGTTCTACATAACTATGAAGCATAGTTGCCATTAAGTACCTAGATATATATAAAGTACCAAAGAATGACTGAGGCAGCTTGATTCTGCATTCCATGTAACATAATGCAAGGACATATAAAAATACTAGAGAACTTTGAAATTCTGTTTTTTTAATCTTATAAGAATAAAATTCATTTTCACTTATTTGGTATTTTCCTTTGCAGAATAATTTTGCCACATGCAAATTTGCCATTCAAGAATGTAGCAGACATTTACTAATGAAATACATATGGCTAATAAACATCTGAAACAAGGCATTTAAATTCAGTACAAAATAAAGGCACACTAAAGCAACAATGATACAACATTGTTTAATTTTCACATTGTGAGGATATTGTTCTAGTAGTGGGTTTTTACCAGACTATAATATTTTTCTCAATGGTGGCCATGCAAATTTTTCTCCAATTGTAAGCAGGAAGTGTAAATTAATAAAAATAACAATGATTGGTTCATAAGGCCCTTCGAACTCAGAAGGGCCAATGCTTTTTGAATAGAGTCATGAAAAACATAACAGGTTTCACCTGAGAATATAATAAAACTAGGTAAAGTAGCAGTGTATGTGCTTAAAAACAGCAGCAGGCATTTCTATTCCAATGGTAGATTAGCTCCTTTTAAAAATAAAAATTATAAACAACAATAAAAGATTTTTTAAAAGGGTACACTATGTTATATAGTAAGGAAAACAATTAGAACATTTCCAGATCACTGATTAGGCACCATGTGGCAGGTAAGGGACTAAGGCCAGCTAAAGTCCCTAAGGTCTGCTCTGGTAACTGGTAACACACATGTGTGTGGGGGTGCAGGTGTGTGTGTGTGTGTGTTTCCTGTATCAGTGCAGCGGCAACGTTTTCTAAGCAAACTATTTCACTTAGAAAAATCAATACAGTGAAATAGCACACCATTCTAGAATATCAAGTTGAAGTGCCCCAGTAGGTAGATTCAATAACTTGTCTTGGCCCCAGACCAGTTACTTCAGGGTTTGGGGTATACAGTTTGAGTATGCTTAACATGTTGTATCTATCCTCATGCCTTGGCATCCATAGGATAATTATAATTTATGGGTGCGTCCCAGGAAGATTTTGCATAGTCTTTGTTCATTTGTAGCAAGAAGATGTCCTCTTGATGCTTACTGGGCTGTTTCTTTTCACCTGCCAAATGATTTTATGTGGAATAATCTCCTATGCAATTGTTCAAATAATAAATAATCTATAAATGCATAAGGAACTTCCCTGTAGGAAGCTAGAGATAGGGCAATCACTCATCCCAATCTTTGTTCTCCTTCAATGAATTTTGTCAGCCTATGTTTTAAAGGTTGATTTCATCTCTCCATGAGGCTGTCTGTCCCTGACTGATAAAGGGGTAGTTAGCAAAAGAAAATCCTCATAGTCTGCATGTTTCTTCATTAAAAATATCCTCTCTCTTTTCAAATTTGGTTGCAGGCGAAGGGTCAGAAACTTCCATATGATCAAAAGCAAAATGGTTCTGCTCTTGGTAAGGAATGCCCCACCCCACCAAGATACGACTTCTAGTTCAGCAGGCAGCACTGATCTTGGCTTCACGGAAAATACTGCTTGTTCTTTCATGTAAATAGCTTTTTAAAAAGCCACATATATTCATAGATGGTAGCATCGAAGATTTTAATAAAAGGTATTAGGCAGTTTGGCTCAGGAGTTTTTAGGGGGGTTTTTACCACCCCCAACTTTGTTAAGAGTGCCCCTTCATGAAGACAACACGGCCCTCCCACGTGCTCTTCTAGAAACTGTAATGACATTACAGGCAGCATTAACACTCTCATTTCTTAGAAAGAACCCACCACAGTCTCTGTACCCCATCCTGATAGTGCTTGCAAACCTTTTTGTAGTCTTCCAAGATACTTAAAATCCTGGCAACGGCGTTTTGCCCAAGTGGTTCCCCGAAGGCACACTGTCAGCCAGGAACATTTAGCATTCCCAGTGTTGTTCAGTCTGGGCAGTCTGGCTTTGCAGCTCTCCATCCCCTGGAACTGTTTGTGGCCAGATGAGTGTTCCTGCCAACTTATAAAAGAGGCTGTATCTTCTCTCCCTGGACTCTGGCCTTTTCCCATCAGTTATGGTCTCCTGACCACACAGCTTATGTCTTGAACTTTAAATCTTGATTTAAAAATCTAATTAGGCTTTTCTTGTCTCAACACGTTGGTTTGGGTCCCCTCTACCAGACAGTCTCCTCTCCAAGTTCTAATCCCCACATGCTCTGTGAGCCAGTGATTGTGAATGAAAAGGCAGGAGCCAACATACTGGAATTCTTAAAAATTTTAAAGTGAATCGTAGTGTCTATCTGACTGGGGAGTGTGATCAGTTGAGAAAGTTTTTTAAGAAAACTTTTTTTTTATTAATTATTCTTATTAACGTATAATGTATTATTTGCCCCAGGGATAGACGTCTGAACCGTCAGGCTTACACACTTCACAGCATTCACCATATCACATATCAATGTCCACAACCCAACTACCCTCTCCACACACCCTCCATCCAGCAACCATCAGTTTGTTTTGTAAGATTAAGGGTCTCATGGTATTTCTCCCTCCCAATCCCATCTTAATTCATTTTTTCCTTCCCTACCCCTAAACACCCCCACCTCTGCCTCTCAAATTCCTCATATCAGAGAGATCATATGACAATTGTCTTTAAGAAAACATGTTTATTTCAAGTTAAATTTTAGATGGAATCCAAGGACACGAAAAAGATAAAAGTGGGATTGAGGTTCCATATCAATGAGTGCCTAGAGTTCTGTTGAAAACTCCTGCAGTAAGAAAATAATAGAGCTGTGAGCAGATTCGACTGACCAGTGTCCTATCAGGCCTAGGTCAGCGGTCACAAACTCAAATCTGTACAAGGAACAAGAAGTTGATATAAAGAAATGAAACCCTGTCCAAATTGATAGCCCACCTCTAGGGGTAGCCTCTGGTGACATTCATCAATTGCAGCCATAGCGAACAAGTCTGGGGCATGGGGGTGGTTGCAAGCATTGCCAAATGTGCTGATTTTTCAGTAGCAAGCAGAAAATGCAGGTTTTTTCATGTGAAATATCCTGATTTTTAAATATTGGCAAATAATTAAACTTGTAGAAAAGTTATCAGAACATAAGGAAAACCCCTCTGTAAGCCAAATCTTAGACCTCGGGATATCAATTTACAATTCTTGTAGATTACTACAATTTAGGCTTCTAAAGCATTGTGCCTCTTTAACATGACCTTATCTTCCCATATTATTTCTAGTATACTCATCACAACCCTGAGAATATGCCCACTCCTGACCATTATCATAGTAGCTACTATCCTGCTTTAACCATAGTATCTCACCTGACTACATCCAGTGCCTCCTATCTGGTCCTGAGCCTACGCTGCTCCTGTTCTCCCTTATCCGTTCTCCACAGAGCAAACAGAGTGATCTTGCCAAAAAACAATAACATCTCGTCATTCCTTTCCTGAAATCTCTCTAGTGAATAACCATCACAATTAGATGAGAATGCAAATACCTTCATGTGACAGACATCATTCCATGGACCAGTCCAAGTCACCTCTTTGAATTTACCTCCTGGCACATTGCCCTTACCCTCTTGGCATATTCTGGTCTCCCTGCTGGTCATTGAAAACGTCTTGCTCTTCATGTGTTTGGAGTTTTCCTTCACCTGGTCCTTATTCCTGAATTTCACATCCTCAGGTGGGCTTACTTAACTTCCTTATTGTATTCAAGTCCCTACATTCTGAGAGGGATCCTCTCTGATCTCCTTATCTAAAATAAGTGGTCCTCCCATTTTCCATTCCTTGCCAACTTTTTCTCCTCACTTCGATTTATCACTACCGATGCTATTTTATAGACCTCTTTTATTTTCTAGCTCCCTCAACAGATCATAAGCACTAAGAGGACAGAAATTCTATCTATGTATCACTCATTTCCTTAAAGTTTTTATTTAAATTCTGGTTAGTTAACATACAGTGTGATATTAGTTTCAAGAGTATAATAGAGTGATTCAACACATCCGTGCAACACCAGGTACACGACACACGTGTCCTCCTTCATCCCCATCACCTGTGTCACCCATGTCCCCATCCCCCTCCCCTCTGGTAGCCATCAGTTTGTTCTCTATGTTTAAAGAGTCTCTTTCTTGGTTTGTCTCTGTCTCTTTTCCCCGCCTTTGCTCCTTTGTTTTGTTTCTCTCCATCATATCTAGAAGACTGTGTGTTGTACAGCAAGTGCTAAGTAGCTATTTGTTGCAAAAAATAAATGAGGGAATTTGTCACTGCTATTACCATAGCTCAGTGACACCAGCCTTACCTCAAATCTGTTTATGGTCTGGATTACTCACTGGTCTTTCACTACACTCATCCTACATGTGCTCCATGACCACACTTCCTAAAGCACCAGCCAGCCATGTTTATTCCACATTTGGAATAGTCTATGCTAATTCCCCCATATGCTTTTAAGAAGTTCTTCTTGTGTATATCTGTGTACAATTGGGTGAACATCTGTTGGAGCACTTGTCACGCTGTTCTGAATGACCCAATTCCCTGTCTGTCTCCTTCACTAGACAATAAATATATAAAGATCTTATCTAATAAATATAATGGTTTATATTCCTGTAGCCCTTCAACATTTTTGGAAGTGCTCATATGTGCATTGTTCAGTTTTAAAAAGATGTTATTATAATGCCTTTTCATAAGAGAAAATTGAGACTCTGAGGAACTAAACGACTTCTTTAAATCACTCAACTTGAATAAAGCATAATTTTAAGCCAGTTCTTCAAATTACCCCAGTATAACAAAACTACATTCCATACAAGGAAATTTCTATGTTTAGTATTCAAGAACTTTAACAATTTGAATTTAAACCACTTCACCAAACCTACTACCACTATCTCCCTTTAAATACTCCAAAATTTAGTCACTAAATTTTAAAAACTTATTATTAATACAGATCTCTCACTTTCTCTCTGAGTCTTTCCCCCTTACTTTCTCCACAACTGCCAAACTTCATCCGTTTTTTCCATATCTTAATCTTAGCTTTTACTCAATGCTCCATATCTTAATCTTAGCTTTTACTCAACGCTCATCTTGACTGACCATCACCCTCAAGATAATTTTTCTGATATAGTAACCAATATCTTCTTTGAATTAATATATATAATCTAAAAATTTCCTATGGAAATAGATTTCAAAATTCTGTATGTTCTTAAGATAAGTACAAACTTAAGTCCTCTCTCTCTCTATATATATATGTAAAAGATATTGCTTATAACTGGATATCAAATTTATTTAGGCAGTGTTGAGTTCAGTTAATCTAAATTCATCTTTAGTTTCTCTGCAGGCCGTATGTCTGGTATCAGTTCAGTTTAAGCTCAGCTGTATATCAGAGAAAACTGAAAGAAGTGGCTTCCACGCAAATGTAGATTGCAAGGATAGAAAGGGGGCATCACAGGTGCCATAAGCCAGATTCCTTTGGCTGCTGCTGCTGTACTATCGATAGGACAGGGTCCCATTCTCAAGATGGCCTGATTCCTCAAGATGCTTCTGAATTTCTAACCATGCACTGGTGTTACGGGAAGGAAGACGAGAAAGATGGGAGGCACACTACCGCATCCACGATCAGATGGACATACCTAACATAAAAGAATGCAACAAGGTTGAAACTCAATATGCGGAAAAGATAGATCAGCTAATACTATTGTGGTTATGTTTACATCAGACAAAATAGATCAGAGAGCAAAAAACTACTAGAAGTAAAGAGGATTGCCACATAAAAATACAACTCTAAATCCTCCTGGAAGATATGAACATTTTAAAATTTCATATTCCTAATAATATATAGTGTCTCTTTCTCTTTATATATATATATATATGTATATATTTATATATGTCTATATATACACACACATATATATATATATGTCTTCATATATATATGGAGAAAGCCCAGAAACATACATACACACACACACACACACACATATATATATATATATGTAGAAGAATTACTTGGTATGTATATACACATAAAAGAATTACTTGAGAATATACCAATCCTAAAAAATGTGGGAGATTTTAACATTACTTCCTCAGTAAAGGATATATAAGAAATTATTAATGAAATCATTGAAAACTTGGGACCACAATGTGATTATGTCAGAAAGAAATACAAAAGATAGGAAAACTCTGTTTGTTTAGATGTTACCCAAATATAGCTAAATAACCCATGGATCAAAGAAGAAATCATAATGTAAATAATAATATACTTAGAAGTACATGAGAATAAAAATACCACGTATTTATATGTATGGGATGCAACCAAATCATGGTTTATAGATAAACGCATAGCTGTACATGTTTTTGAGAGAAAACTGGAAAGGCTAAAAATCAGGTGTTATGTGTCTCATTTTAAAACTCTGTATGAGGGGCACCTGGGTTGCTCAGTGGGTTAAGCCGCTGCCTTCGGCTCAGGTCATGATCTCATGGTCTTGGGATCGAGTCCTGCATCGGGCTCTCTGCTCAGCAAGGAGCCTGCTTCCCTTCCTCTCTCTCTGCCTGCCTCTCCATCCACTTGTGATTTCTCTCTGTCAAATAAATAAATAAAATCTTTAAAAAAAAAACTCTGTATGAATAATAAGAAAATAAATCCAAAGAAATTGAAACAATGGAGAAAACAACAAATAAAAGAATAAATCAATGAAACAGAAAATAAGATATAATAGACAAAACAATAAAGCCAAATGTTCGTTGTCTTAAAATTTAATATAACAGACTAATCCATAATGAGATAAATTAAGCAAAAGAGAAGAAAGAAGTAACAGAACAAAAGAGGACAGAACTATAAGTATCAAAGAGATTAAAAATAATCAGAGTATTTTGGGAACAAACTACAAATTTGACAGCTTCAATGAAATGGGTAAGTTCCTGTAAGAACATAATTTACCATAACTAGATTGAGAAGTAGAAACCAGATTACTTATTCCTATATTCACTAACCAAAATCTAGCACTGGTAGTTTTCTTACTAAGAACCTCAAGTATAGGAGTTTTACTAGCAAGTTTAATTGAAATTTTATTTTAGTTTAGTTTAGTTTTTAGTAACCTCTAAGACCCAACATGAGGCTCAGACTCATGACCAAGAGTTTCACACTCTACCAACTGAACCAGCCAGGCGCCCCCAACCAAATGTTGAAAGAACTGAATAATTCTGTTCTTACACAGTGTCTTTCAGAAAATAAAAAGAAAAAAATGGAACAATCATAATTCATTTTATGAGGCCGATACCATACCTTGATGATGACAAGAGTGTGAGAAAGGAAAATCATCATACTCCTGAATTAAGTCACTTACATTATATAAATTCAGAGCATAAGATTAGTGTAGTGCCTCCAGCAACAACATATGAATACATTATTCCATCCTGACCAACTTGGATTTATCCCAGCACTGGGAGGTTTGTTTAACATTAGCAAATCAATTAATGCAAATTATATTAATGAATTTAAAAGAGGTAGGGAAAACATGAGAAAAAAAGTTGATATTCCTTCTTGATAAAACCTCCAACAAGCTAGAAATAGAAGTGATAGAAGATGATTGTGTTGCTCTGCTGCCCATGG